>NW_006159975.1:618074-632985 GCF_000334495.1 Tupaia belangeri chinensis | reverse complement strand
CCACCTTCTTCATAGCGGATGCTGAAAGAACCAGACATGGTGCAAGGAGAGCTGGCCAACTGGACTGTCCATGAGTGGGTGGGTTGCACCTGGCATGTTTTTCAAGCCACTGGGTCCAGAACTTGAACTGTGCAGCTGTACATCTGGGATCCATCCATTTTAACTACCACTCCAGGGGCTGGCTCCATATAATTTCTTTTAAAGTTAATTTATTTGTTCTTTCAATAAGTGTGAGAGAGAAATCAAGAGATAGCATCCCCAACAGAGTCTTAATACCACAATCTACCTCCATCTTCAGCTAGCCCAGCATGATGGTCACACATATGTCCAACGTACATAGGGAAGTCTCTGAAAACAACCCTAGGACCTTTTCATCAGGGTCATACTTGCAGAACATTGCATTTTTTTGGAGAGATTTTTTTTATAGGGTGCGTGCCCTTGCCAGAGAGACAGAGAGACAGAAAGTGAAAAATCTCCCCCCGGGAGGAATGGCCAAGCTGTAATCATTTCTCTTCCATTCTAGTCTTGGGATTTTAGGCATGACACACATGTGCTCAGCATAAGTTTCAAGCTGCCAGGTCCAGGAGTCAAACTGAGGTTGTCATTGTGAGAGTCCAGCACCTTAACCACTACTTCATCTACTGACCCACAAAGAATTGCATTTTACCACTGTGCCACCACCTGGCCCTCTCTAAATTCTTTTATACTAGCAAAGTGCATAGTAATCTGACAAATTTGATTACATGAATCAATTTATCTACTAATATGGACTAAAAAAAATAATGAGAAACTCCTTCTCTTGTTAATATTTACGTTGCCAGATTAAAAATATAACAAACAAACAAAAAAACAACAGTGTCGAAGTATCACAGCACTAACAGACCTTGGGGTTCTTCACATGTATGAATTGAATAGCCAGGACCAAGAGCATGGCATGAAACGAGACATCCTTCCATATGGATGAACTTAACCTTGGCTTCTTTTAAAAACTATTAAGTCAAAATATATTGAAAGTGACTTTCAATATCACATCTGCTGCACATTTAGAATACTGATGTCGAAAGCAGCCTATTTCCTAGGGAAATACCTTTCACTGGGCAAGTGCGGGCATGGCCTAAGAGTCAATGTTAATATTATTCTTTCAAGTGTTTTTAACGTATATAAACATGACCTTTTATTGACTCATTTAAGACTCTTTGTGGAAATCTTATAGTTCATGTTACAATAACTGATCTTTAGGGATTCAAGTGGGCAATTACTCAACTAAATACAGTGATTGCTTTTCTAATCTGCTCTTATAATGTTTAGTTAACATGCTCAAAACAAAGCACATAGTAACACTATTTCTTGTTTCCTTTTTCTTATGAGTCATATGAGACCATCAGTGAATTCCTATAGTGCCACTATAAACTGAATCTTGGAAATGCATTGTGTTTGAATTTCTAAGCAAATATAACAAATGTAAAGCAGAGAAAAAAATTAAAAATGCTATTTTAATATACTAGTTGGCAGAGAAAAGTTTTCTAGACTAGAGCTTATTTCCTCCATGATTTTTATTTATTATTATTAGTCTAATTTATTTTATACATTTAATCACTGTATGTCACTACAGCTTTTAAAATGTATTACCCAACATGAATATAGTACACACTAGTCCAGTCAAAGATATCATACATGTTTTATAACAGGAAACCATTTTCCTATTAGACTAAGGATTCAATTTGAAAATAAAACCATCATAGATACTTTTTATGCATGTCTGAAAGATAGACATATCCTTGGGACTTTAGGATCAGTACTGAGCATGGATTTTTTTGTACGAACATTCTAGAAATATACCCTCACTGTTGCTGAAGATCCAAAACCCAAATTGAGCCATAAGTTAGGCGAAAGTCTTTAGATTTTTATATAATGCAGCTAGAGTAGAAGAACCACATGAGAAAGCTGTGGATATATACTGATAGTTGTTCAGAAGTATATTCAATAAAATAAAAAGTTTTGAGACTAGCAGATGGTGTAATGGCTACATTGCATGACGCTCATATAGTCGACTATGGTTCGGGTCTCGGACTCGGTGGCTTAAACTCACACTGGGCTTATGTGTGTGCGAACCCAAGATCCCAAGAGGAGAATGGAGAAGGGATTGTGATGTGGCCATCCCCTGGGGTGGGGGGGGGGAGTGATTTCTCACTTTCTGTCCCTCTGTCTTTCTGGTGAGCGCACGTGCCCTATAGCAAAAAAAAAAACAAACAAAGAAAAAAAAGAAAACAAAACAAAAGAAAAAGTTTCCTTCTATAAACTCCAGAGAGATGATAAAACCTTGTGTGTATAGTAAACTTTTGAGACAGGATATTAATTTAGGATTGCTCAGAGTAATCTGGAAAGTAGTACAGACTCAGAGAAACTAGTTCTCATGGCTTTGGGCTTTCTTCTGTTTTCATATGTACTTTCATAAGTACTCTCAGTTACTCATGTGATTTTTACTACCATCTATAACCTGATGACTTCTTTTTTGGGGGGAGAGGTTTTTGCTACAGGGTGCATATGCTTGCCAGAAAGACAGAGACAGAGAGACAGAATGTGAGAAATCACCCTCTAGTGAGGATGACCACGCCACAATCCCTTTTCCTTCCTTCTCCTCTCCGGATCTTGGGCACACATGCACATGCGACCTGCATGAGTTTAAGTCACCGGATTCAGGATTCGAACTGCAATCGACTCCATGGGAGTTCAGCGACATAGCCATTATGCTAACTGTTGCTCCCAATAACCTGATGACTTCTAAATCTTTCCCCTTTCCTGAACTCCAGATTATGCCATTTCGTTGCTGTCTTATAGCATTACAAAATGAATATTCTCCAAACTAAATTTATTATTTTCACATCTGCCTCTTACCAAATATCCTACTGCTGAGCATTCAGCTTTCTGCTTCACTATACTACTTAATTCTGAAGGTAGTGCAGTCATCTAAACAGTTACTTCACTATGAATCTTGGAAATAAATTAATGGAGAAAACCGTCTGAGATGGTAGACATGTTTAAAAATTATGGCTTTGGTGTACAGTACAGCTGTGTTATGCTTATCTGCAACATGTTCATTACTTGACAGAGAATAAAGATTCTAAGATACTATACGTGAGATGGGATAATAGGTTGACAAATATTAAACCACTGCACTTTATTCCCCATGGAAAAACTGTTTTTTAAATCCTTAAAAAATAATAATTCTGATGTTTGACTCTCCAGAGCAGCTGCGGTTGGGCACTTGACCTCTTTGACAAAACAAAAAGCCTTTAAGCTAGGCATCTATCTTCTGAGAGGATTTTCTAAATCCTGCCTCTTCTCTTTTAGCTTGTCAAGAACCAAGCCTGAAGGGTGTAGCTCAAAACAGACTTCCATGTTATGAAAGAAATACAATTGAGTCTAAGGTTTTCTGTTCTGTTTAAAAGTGGCTGTGATGTGCTTGAAGTGGCTCCCCCCGCCCCTTTTTTAGAGAGGTTTTTGCTATAGGGCATGTGCGCTTGCCCGAAAGACAGAGAGAGACAGAGAGACAGAAAGCGAGAAATCACTCCCCGGGGGGATGGCCACGCTGCAATCCCTTCTCCTCCATTCTCCTCTTGGGATCTTGGGCATGTATGCACATGTGCCTGGCATGCATTTAAGCCACTGGATCCAGGACTCGAATCATAGTTGACTACATGGGAGTCCAGCAACATACTAAAGAGTGACACAATGTGAATTATGTTTTACAAGAACACAATAGAAAATAAACCTTTGGTTCCTAGAGTAGTAAGAAAAGTTAGGTGAGTCTGGAGTCTCAGGATTTCCCTTCTCTTTGTAAAAACTTTTAAACAGTTTTCTGTTTTTAGCTTTGCACCTTCTCTTCACACCCATGTCGATAAATGACTTGACTTCTTGAGGGTTTGCGTGACTAGAATGAATCAATACATTTGCTTCTTCCCCCTCCCCCCTTTTTTAGAGAGGTTTTTGCTATAGGGCATGTGCGCTTGCCCGAAAGACAGAGAGAGACAGAGAGACAGAAAGCGAGAAATCACTCCCCGGGGGGATGGCCACGCTGCAATCCCTTCTCCTCCATTCTCCTCTTGGGATCTTGGGCATGTATGCACATGTGCCTGGCATGCATTTAAGCCACTGGATCCAGGACTCGAATCATAGTTGACTACATGGGAGTCCAGCAACATAGCCGTTATGCTAACTGCTGGTCCCTGAAGTGGCCCTTTTGATGCTTCACACTAAGTCAGGCTGCTTGGTTAAGCACTACAAAAACTTCCATGCTACCTTTATGAGGCACTTATTACCATAATATTATTTATTTCAGGGGCCGGCAAGTGGCGTGGTGGTTAAAGGTGCTGGACTCCCACATGGTCGACCACGGTTCAAGTCTCGGGCCTGGTGGCTTGCTTTCTTACTTCCTCTCTCTCTCTCTCTGTCTCTCTCTGATCAAACTGAAAAAATAATAATGATATAATTATAAATAAAGTTAAATAAAATAATTCTTTAAAAAATATTATTTATTTCAGGACTGTATTCTCCACTTCCTATCCTAAATTGTAAAGTCACAAATCACAAAAGCAGTGACTATACCTGACTTGCTCACTATTTTATTCTAAAAGCCATACTCATAGTAAGTTTTTAATATTTAATAATTATTGAATTCATAATTGAAAGAATATATAACAGGCTCTAAGGAGGAGAGGAATTAAGTGATCACTTTTACAGATGTTGAATTAAGAGTTGAATTAAGGAGAAGACCATAGCAGAAGACCTAAAGACTAAGATCAAAGAACCTCCGGGAATTGGAGTAACAGCACTCACACGTGGAGCTGTACTGAAATGTACCTCTCTGCCCTTTCCAGTGAATCCAAATATTGCTTCAAATTCTTCATTTTGTAATCTTAATTTTATTTCTTTCCTGACTCACCATCGGGAACATAAAGTTTATAAGAGGAAAGAAGGCAAATATTCCTTTAAAATATCTTTTCAGTTTTCTTTGCCTTTTAAGTTTGTCCTTTCCCTTGTCTTCATCCTTCTACCACTGGCCATGCAAGGTCATTTAGTTAGGTTGCTCTTTGTCCTCAGTTCACCTATATGTTTTTTTTTTTTTATTTTTTATTTATTTTGCTTTTTTGTTTTGTTTTTGCATTAGGTGCATATATTCCCTGGAGAGAGACAGAGAAAGACGGAGAGAAAGTGAGAAATCACCCCCCCCCCAGGAGGATGATCATGTCTCAATCCCTTCTTTATTCTCCTCTAGGGATTTTGTTCTCACACACACAAGTGCCTGGTATGATTTTCAAGCTACCAGGTCCAATATTCAAACTGTGGTTGGCCCTGTGGGAATCCAGTGCCTTAACCAGTCTGTCACCTGCTAGACTCTAGTTCACCTATTTTAACAGATAGCATTTGTTGTGAATTTTTTGGAGTCAGGCTAGTATGTGTAAATTGTATTTATTAACAAATTTAACAAATTTAAATATAATGCAATAAAATATTCATACTGTAAAGCAAGTTTATTTATTTTTTATTTTAGTTATTTTTTTTTTTTGAGAGGTTATTACTAGAGGGTGCGTGTACTCGCCAGAAAGACATAGAGAGAGACAGAAAGTGAGAAATCATTCCCCAGAGGAGATGGCCATGCCACAATCCCTTCTCATCCATTCTCCTCTTGGGATCTTGGGCATGCATGCACACATGCCCGGCATGAGTTTAATCCGCTGGGATTGGAACTTGAACCGTGGTTGACTACATGGGAGTCCAGTGACATAACCATTATGCTAACTACTGGTCCCACAAGTTAATTTTTTTAAGTTAGCTACACTTCTGTCAACTTTTTAATGTACTGCTTTATCATTTCTAAAGAAGTACCGATATGCAACAATGTTTGGTAACAAATAGAGTTTTAATTATTCATCAGAATTTTAATCATTTTAATTTATGTGTCCAGTTCTACTATTTTCACATACTTTAACAAATTAGATCTTTATAAGAATTGGTAGAGAAAGTAGAGTAAGAACTTTCTAATTATTGAAAATATTTTTATGACCTATGCTGTATAATTTTCCAGATTATCCATGGAAGTGAAAGGAATTTTTGGATTTTTCTAGCTGAAGTTTAGGGAAAAGATTCTTTAAGAACAATACAATGTCACACATATGCAAGCATATCACACTGCTGCTCTGCCTGCAAAGTTGATTATGAAATTCTCTATCATTTACCGGATTCCCAAAATTTAATTAGTGTTATTTATTCAAATATTATTTGAGGAATTTGTGTTTAATGGAAATTTAGGGTCATAATTATGTTTGTACAAGTATTATAAAATCAATTCAATTAACATTTATTTTTACAAAAATTGTCAAAATTAGTGTTTTTTTTTTTCCTTTGAGTAAATTGAAAACAAATAATTTGGTATCCTATACCATGACCATATAGGACACATCTTTGTGTGTTTATCTTTGGAGAGCCATAAGTTTCTACAAACAGAGTCACCTGTATATAAGTAGATTGTGAAGAAAAGAAAATGAAAAAGAAATCATGGAGTATCTATGAAAAGTTGAAAAGTCCCTTTAGTACAGTCATGCATATTTTGAAAAAGTTGAGCACTATTTAAAAAGTGTCAACTTTTACAATTATTGTTATGTGTAGACACAGTTCCATCTACAAGCTCACTTATATAATTCTGTTATAGTTCTTATCTGGTTATTATGTGAAGTTATTTTAGTATCTGTCTAATGTGCTACAAACAGGAAATTTATTATATTAATCTTTATGTTCCTTTACTACATAATACTCTTCTTGGAGAACAGTAGCTATTGAATAAATATTTGTATTGAATTTGGTATATGGATATTACAAGTTTAAAGTTGTGGTATTCCATTTTCTATCTCTTATATTGTAAATAAAACAGAATGAGACTCCCACATCTGTCATTTTCATCAAGGGACTAATCACCTTATGTTGTGAACACCTGCTCCAAAGATTGATGATTTGGGTCAATTTAATAATAAAAGCAGGTATTGTTGGAGATTTTACCTTTTATGTTTAAGAGAAGGAGATTGCTTTTAGATAGTATATGTAGTACACAGCTCTGTTGCTTTCGTATAATTAATATCGAGATGACTATGAACTATGCTATTAATAAATTGAATAGACAAGTTAGTCATATCCTTAAAATTAATTTTATTTTATTTCTGTGGTGTATATCTCTGTGTGTGTTGTTTTAGACAGGGTCTCGAACTGTCTTGATCCTCCTGAGTAATTAGAACTGCAAGCGTGCACCATTGTACTGACTTTTTTTTTTTTTTTAAGAGATTTTCACTGTAGGGCGCGTGCGCTCGCCAGACAGACAGAGAGAGACATAGAGACAGAAAGCGAGAAATCACCCCCCAGGGGGGATGGTCACACCGCAATCCCTTCTCCTCCATTCTCCTCTCGGGATCTTGGGCACGCACGCACACGCGCCCGGCGTGAGTTTTAAGCCACCGGGTCCGGGACACGAACCGCAGTCGACTACGTGGGAGTCCAGCGACACAGCCATTACGCTAACTGCTGGTTTCCCATTGTACTGACTTTTGAGGGATTCAAACTTGGACCTCCCAGGTAGCCTCAGCCTGCCAAGCAGCAGCTCTCTGTGTGCGCTACCTTGGCTGGGTCTAAACATTACTTTATAAAGATTATCTTCTTAGTAGTAGGAATAAAAACCAGAGTTTGAGTGAGGACTTCATGTTTATATTCAAAGAACTTTTATTATTTAATAATTGCTTTACTTAATGATTTAATAAATACTTTTAACTTTTTATATGATTTTTTAACATGTGACATAAAAATTGGATTTTTGACACCTTAAAGTTCACCTTGTGATCATTTTGAGGAAATCAATACTTTTAGTTTTTGATATTTGGTACATTTAAAAAATATATTCATTTATAATTATACTTGCTATTCTTGCATATCAAAGTGTGGATGGATAAAGCCGAGAGATTTTTGATATTGAATTAATCATATATTTAGTTGTGATAACATGTATTTGTAACATCATTGCTCAGCATCCAGAACACCATTACAACCCCTTTCAATGCAAGCGAGAATGACTCAGGACTCTCATAAGTAAATGTTTCTGAAAATAGTAACTCATTTCAAGAATGAAAGAAAATAAAAACACGAGAGTGTTTTTTCCTGTATATTTCATTGCAGTTTCCCTTTTTAAGAAGTAGCTACAAAACACTGCTTTTTAAAACACATGCTAATTTAAGAAAAAAATGTGTTTAGGCTAAAATATTCTGAATCTCCATGAAAAGTTTTCGTATTTACATTCTTTTTCCTTATTTGGTGACTCATGGAATTAACCATTAGAGCAAAATATTAGAAAGGAGAAAGTAGTAACAGAAATTTACTACAGAAATCCTTTAAAAGGTAGCAGAACCTCTCTCTCTTTCATAAGTTGAATTGTTGTTTGATTTTCATGCACCATTTTCTTTTGGTTCTGAGGGAATGCTATTATTTATTTGTTTATTTATTTATTTTATTCTGTTCTCTCTCATCCTGTAGCATATACTGATTTATACTCCCCCTTCCTAGCTTCCTGTGGTAATACTGGTATCAAGGGCTGCAGCTACCTCTTACCAACTACTTGAGACTTCGAGGGTATCAGCTCAGAACTGCCGATCCCACATTCTATCACTCCTGAACACACTAGAAAGGTCCACTACCTTATGCCGTAAGTTTTGCCTAGAAAGATAAGTAAAAAGCCTTTTTAAAATTTTTTTTCTCTATTTTTTTTCATTTCACCTATGTTTAGTCACTAATCAAGGCCACACCATTAAGACTGGACCAGAGGAAATTCTGAGAAATAGATAAAATCCTCCCACCCACAGAAGCCCATGTTCATGGTTGTTTGTTGGGACAAGCTTCCTTTCTATAAAATAAACAGAACTTCATAAGAGGCACCACATACATCCTTGCAAAATGAATCCTAGTGAAGCCCATGACTATAGTTTGGAGGAATGATGCAGTGTCTGACATCTGTGATGGTTAGTTTCGTCTACCAAGTTGGGGTACCCCCAGTATAAATAAGAAAGTTAAACTTCTGCAGCTGATGGAACAGTGTGTTTGAACATGTTGTAAATTATCATAAATTTAATGAGAGTCTTTCTCAATTTTGACATCATTTGCCTACCATTCTTTCTCTTCAAGATGTTATCCTCTTCCTACATTAGCCCACGATATTTCAGCAAATACGTAGAGTGCAAGACACTCTAGACAACTCTACACAGACATATTGATCCTAGAAATTGGTAACTAGCACAGGTATGTTTTCAGATGGGCTTGGATGCAAAAAATCTCCAGTCTGTATAAATAAATGCAAATATCCCTAGAGCAATAGAAACCTAGATGATGGAAACTCATGAAATAATGACTGAATTGTAAATGATTCTAAGTAGGGGTGGAGGTTAGGTTGAAGGTGACATCGTTTTATGCAATTGGTTCTATATTCCAATACAGAATAAGACAAATAGACGAATGACATGTGCTAGGTACAGGGAATAATAAAAAAAAGATAATCTATGATGTTTATACTAAAGACGATTTTTTTTTGCCTTCAATTTGACTAAATGCTCTGAGTTTTTACTATTACCTGAATTGAGAAGTATTGAAAATTAATGTGAGAATATTTTCTAGTTTCATCTTCTATCTCTGTCTACACAAAACAAGACCAAATGCTATTCTCTGAATAAATTTGTATAGAATCAAAGGGAGCTGGGGCCCACATGTCTGACTGTGGTTTGAATCCAGGACCTGGATGGCTTGTAAAAGACACTAGGTGTGTGTGTGTGTGTGTGTGTGTGTGTGTATGTATGTGTGACCCAAATCCCAATAAGATGGATAAATGGAGAAGAATGATGGAGTATAGCATGCCTACACCCCATTGGAGCATGCTTTCTGTCTCTAAAGAGACAGATCCACTGACAATTTGAAAACATTTGCATAAATATATGTAAACATATAACCTTCTTTCAGTTTTTGTAAACTACTGATTAAAGAATGCCTTTTTAAGAATAAATTTAAAAAAATAATTATTTATTTAATTTTATTTATTTACTACTATTATTTAATTTTCTATAGGGCATGTTGCTCACTGGAGAAAGGCAGAGAGAGAGAGAGAGAGAGAGTGACAGGAAAATGAAAACATAAGCCTCCAGCTCTGGGACTCGAACCATAATTGATCATGGGGGAGTCCAGTACCACAACCACTACACCACCAGCTGGTCCTGGAATGCCTGTTCTTATCTTATTACCTACCGATGCCTGGATATTGAACTGACTCATGATTTTTATGCACTAAATAGCCTGAACGGGTAAATAGTATTTCCAGTGTCCTACAGTGAATGACTACGCTAAACTAACACTTGTTGATGTATTCCTACATTGATTTTTCTTTCCATGGTGTATAGTTACTGGAAGGTGATGAATACTTATAAGTAATTCACCATATTAGTGATAGTAAATGTTGCTATATTACCAAAAATGTCATTTTAAATTTCCAGTCCTATGTTATTTATAACTCACATACCTAGAATACTGAATACTGATTTATACATTTTTTTTTGTCTGCTGAGAGAAAATTAATTCAGTATTTACAGTGGCATATTTTTATGTATGTAAAGACAACATTAAGTGAATGTAAGGGGGATTCAGGCTTAGAGAAACTGAGACACAATAGAGTTGTTTTGGATAAGAAACAGAGCAAAGGGACCAGCAGTTGGCATAATGACTATGTTGCTGAACTCTCATGTAGTTGACCACGATTTGAGTCCCAGACCTGGTAGCTTAAATTCATGCCAGGTGCGTGTATGTGTGTTCCCAAGATCTCGAGAAGAGAATGCAGGAGAAGGGATTGCAGTGTGGCCATGCCCCCTGGGGAATGATTTCTCGCTTTCTGTCTCTCTGTCTCTCTCTGTCTTTCTGGCCAGTGCATGAGTCCTATAGCAAAAACCTCTCCAAAAAATAAAGGGCTCAAAGTGATGACCAATCACCATGGAATGATTATTAGACAGAAGTGGCTAGAATAGTGGGCCTTGTGGGAAATGAGGGAAAAAGGGCCATGAGGACACAGAGGAAGTTTGCCAAAAAAAAAAAAAAAAATCATGAAAAACAAAAACTATATGCATGTGTAGCATGAAGTGCTTATTTTATAGCTAAGATGTATATCATGCTAAGTATATGCCAGGCCCTGTCCAAAGACTTCATATGTATGTAGTTATTTTAGTCAGTAGTCGTTAGTCACATATATCTATGTAAGTAAATTATTTCCATGAGAAACTGAGGGTAAAGAGTTAAATAATTAGCTAGGTGTTACTCATCAAGTAAATGAAAGAACCAGGACCCGGGGTCTGGAATTGGTGGTCCTGATCTCCATCCTACACTGAATTTTCTCTTATGCCCTCCTACAAGACTGGCACGTGATGGAAACAGAGCCTGTTTGTTCAGCCCAAGCATATTTTGGTGTTAGGTAAATAATGATACTATATATATAATATACATATATAAATATTATATATATATTATATATGTAATACATATCCAGTGTGTGCATGTGTAAGCTCTTTGTGTGTCACTTAGTTAAGGACTTACTTAAGAAATTTAAAAGTTTGTGCCAAATAGTTTGCTATTATCTCAAAAACAATTAGAACATTGTTCCTTATAAAATAGCTCTCAACTTGCTTTTGGTTTCATTATATTAGGTCTTTGAAAAACTCCCGGGGTGCCTTAAACATGCATGTATATGAGTAGAACGACTTTTAGAAACAGTCCACTTCAGTGCAGAGTTGGAAGCTGATCATTCTTATTGTGTTCCTTTTTATTACTAAATAAGATCATGGTTGGTCATAAATACATTGAGAACTAATTGTTTTTTAGTACAGATTAATTGCTAAATGCTTATTTAAAATATGTAGCTTATTACTTTTTATTATTACATGATATGGGAATCTGAGACTACATTTTTCTCTTATTAAATCTTGAATCACAATTAGCTCACTGATTTTAGTGCATAACATGTGTCTCCATATACTTTTTGTTTTCCCTGAAAGTAATAAAAAGAACATAATTATAATTAGAGCCTTATAATCATCACTCAAACAAATCAATATCAGAACTTCAAGGCTAGGCTTGCAGATATTTATTCTGTATAACTACTGTCTTTTAAAAAAAGCATACTATAAAGTTTTTAAATTTCAAGAGTTAAGATCCTGGTAATTATTTTTGTGGTCCTTTTTTTTTTTTTTAGCATTCCTTCTTCATCTTTTCTTTTTTCTATGAACTATTATTTGGGTAAATATGACAAGATTAGGAAAAGTTAATTTATCCTCTTGGGAGATAAACTCTTTCAATACCAATCTGAAGGGCAGTGCCAGTACTGACGAGCACAGGGGAAGAAACTTGCTCACAGGGAACCTAGTTTACAGGAAGCTGACTGCTGAATGGAGCCTATGTGATCAGATGGCAGATGCTGTGAGTAAATCACCGGGGTGTCTACCATCAGCCACCTGAGTATTTTTCAGTTCTCACTAAATAGCCATAAATTAGTAGGAGTGTTGAAAAGTCTGTCGACAATGTCACATGCCTGGCATGACCAGGCTTTCATCTTTTCTTAGATAAGCAACATAAGGCTCAATCTTAATATGATTAGGAGTTTAAAGGGACCGCTTTATTTTTTAACCTGAAAAGTAAATGCAGGCTGCCTTTATCAAAAAATTATAACTAAAAGATCCCATGTTTCATAAAGAATGTGTTGATTATTGATCTGGAAGCTCAAAAATAGTTAAAAAGTTAAAATCTATAGAATGAAATATTTCTTAAAATGATACTTGCTCAAACTAAATGTGATATATGAGAAAACAATATGTGTGCACAAAATTTAAGCTTTACTTGTAAAAATAAAATATAGAATACAAACTGCTTGTAAATTAAAATGACACAGTCCTTGTTGATGCTGTTACCTAATTTTTATTCAACACTCCGAGGGACTTGAGTGTATTTTCATTATATAACTGAAAAAGACATTCTTCCACATTCTTATGACTATTAGTAGTTTGTTTTCAATTTTTATAGCCAAGGACACACCTGTGCTGCTACTCAAATAAGTAAGTTTAATATATTGCAGTCATAAAATACCTCTGATGGTTGGAATTTGGTTCCCAAGAGATTACCTAAATGCTGCTTCAGAATTCGTTTACCAGAAATTGCTGCTGCTCCTTCACTCCCTCCCTTCTTGCCTTCTACTGATCATCCCTAAACTTGTTCCAATGGGACTGGCCACAGGGACCAAATAATGACATTAAATTATAGGCACAGGAACAGAAAACTGTTTCAGCCATCAAATTGGGTTAAGATTGGCCTTACTTCTGTTCAGTGTTATATTACTCTTGAAGACTGCTACCAATGATCAATTCCCCTAGAGTCAGGAAGAAATGTCTGTTCTTTGGTTAACAAAATTTTTTCCACATCACTTTGTAGTTACACTTTTTTGTTCTGTGATTTGCTCAGCATTGACCTTCCTTTCAACTCCTCATAGAATTTTTCTAGTGCCTCTCTTACAGCATTTATTTGACTTTGCCTTGCTTTATAGTTATATTTCAGCTTATTTTATTGAATCTTTAAGTATTAAGATCATGGAGGGAAAATGGCATATCTCATTCACCTCTATATTTTTTGTATATCCACCCAACAGCATCAACGAAATGTTTGGCTATTATCAGACCCTTGCTTTGATGGGTAAATAAGATTTTGAAAATTTTGGCTCAGTTATTTATTCTTTTTTTGTTATTGTTCCAACTGTATGAGTTTTCCTTTTTTCTTATTTTCTCCTTCTCCCTCCTCTCCTCTCTTCTCCTTTCCTCTCCTCTCCTTTCCTGTCCTCTCTTTCTCCCCAGCATTCTAGTTATATGATTATTTGATTCCCTATATTCGAGCCCAGTTTTTGAAAAGCAGCTTATTCTTGGTTACTCCAAGGTTCATATTCTGTCTGTGGCATTCTGTTCCTAGACATGACAGTGATGTCATCTAATACTCTTCCTATTTTAAAGGTCGTTTTACTCTTCTTCCTAACAGTTTTGCAATAACCATGGTTTACATCATTGGACAAAATAAGGGAAATATTGCAGGCTCAAGAGAGCAGTATAATCCTGATGCTTTGCAGATCAGGAATGAGGAACTCCTCAGTCTTAAAAGAAGAGAACAGGTGTGGAATTAAGCCCAGACAGACACAACTGGATAGAAAGTTAAGAGAGACTTGGGAGCTGATTTGACTCCTTCTTACTAATTTAGTGTAGTAAAATGAAAGGTGGCCTCTGTCTCACGTATGACACAGATATAGTAATATATATCTCAAAAAGTTGAACTAAGGATTAAATTATGTAATATTTCTTTAGCCATTTACTGAGGTTCTATCACATGGCAGAATCTGATCAAATCATTAATCAAACCACTGTGATCAATTATGAGTCAAATCTGGGTCCAACTGGAATAGGGCAAGAGGGAGTAGTGGAAGGATAATCATAACAGAGGAGCCATGGATTAGAGAACTGAAAATGTTAAACTTGTTAAAATAAATTGCTTGAAGAGAGTGTGGAAACTATCATTTGGGTAGTTTCCAATTTTGGAAACTAGATTAAGATCTCTTTTTTCTGGTTAATATGTGTTCATGTTGAGAAAGACCTTCGTAATATTTAGATATACAAAATAGAGCTGCGTCAGTGGAATTCTCTACCTATTGTTGATAATTGCAGACACAAAATGTTGGGAAATAAGTTTGAAAATGTGTTTCAGATAATACATAATACTATATTATTATATAGAAATGTGTCTAGAAATTTATATATATATATATATA
>NW_006159975.1:615010-616966 GCF_000334495.1 Tupaia belangeri chinensis | reverse complement strand
ATATATATGTTTTACTCCGCAATATTTTCCAATACCAACAACCAGTCATCTTGTTCTGATATTAAATAGACAGAGTTAGTGAAAAGCTCACAGATTATGAACTTGGTCCCATAAGACAGGGGTCTCTAACCACCATTCTTGGATTAGTGCCTGTCAATGGCCTGTTGGCTGGTATTGGTCTGCAATAGGGGATGGGTGGAAGGTGAGCAAGCAAGGCTTTGTATTTGCAGCTGCTCCCCATTGCTTGCATTGCTTCCTGGGCTCTGCCTCCTGCTGGAGTTACTGGATTCTCAAGAGAGCGCAAATTCTATTGTGTAATTGCTTCATTGTATATTACAATGTCGTAGTGGTAAGAATGGGGTGGACAGTGCGTATGATGCACTTGGGTCATTCTGGGACCAACTGTCCCACTCCTTGGTCCGTGGAGGAATTATTTTCCACATGGCCTGTCCTTGGTACCAGGAAGATTGGGGGTCACTGCCTTAAAACTTCTTTCACTTCAGGTGCCAATTGCAAGTCTCAAGTCTCATACTTTCAGCCAACTGGTTATAAACTAGCACAGCTGGCTCTAAATGGAGGTTCACATGCAGATTTCATTTAAACGTATAAGATTTACTGAGACCATTAACAGAATGAGTACGTATAGAAATGTAAAGATCTGTTGACTGAGACCTAGGGCCTTTAAAGAGGAGCAGGAACTACTAAACACAGAATGGTCAATGGAAGTCAACAGAATAGTGTCCCCAAAGGAATTGAAGAAATGGGTCTGAAAAAAAGGAGTAATCAACTGTGATAAATGCTTCTGACAGTTAAAGCAAATTAAGTCTTAAAAGCAGACTTTGGATTTAGTAGTGTAGAAGTCATTAGTGAATTTGACAGAAGCAGTTTTGGTGAGGCTGTGGGTTTATAGACTAATAGGCGTGGCATAGAAAGAAGATAATAAGAGGTATATTAGAGAGAATAAATACAGGAGATTTTCTCTCAAAGGGAGATATAAAATTAGCCTCTAGTTGGTGGGTAAAATGAAGTCAATAAAAAGTTTTATTTGATTGTTTTCCAAGATTGGAGAAAGAACACCATGTCATATCCTGAAGGTTTTGTAATGTTGACCTAGTAGAGCCTGTAGCAAGGGGAATACAGATGCTCCATGGCTTATAAGGGGACTATGTCTCTATAAACCCATGGTAAGTTCAAAATATGGCCAGTCTAAATGGATTTAAGAACCAGACAGTGGCACAATAATAATGCAACTGGATCCACATGGAAAGGTGGACACAGGTTCATGTCCTGGGGTCTCCTGTCTGGGCTGGCAAAGGTTAGGGCATGAATAAAGCCACGAAGACTCTCTTGAGAATGCCTCTTTCTCACACTTTTTCTCCCTCTCTCTCTTTTAGAATTAATAATGAATAAACTTCAAAAATTATAGAAAATACATTTCATAGCCACTGAACATCATGGCTTAGCCTATCTTACCTTAAATGTGCCCAGAACATTTACATTAATTAGTTTACACTGGGCAAAATAACAAAGCCTGTTTTAAAATAAAGTGTCGAATATCTCATGCAATTTACTGTACTGAAAATGAAAAACAGAATGGTTTTATTGGAACTCAAAGTATGGTTTTCGCTGAATACATATTGCTTTTGTAACATTGTGAAGTCAAAAAATCATTAAGATGACCATCGTAAGTCAGATATCATTTTGTATTAAAAATATTGGCAGTAAAGGGAACCAGCAGTTAGCGTAATGGCTATGTCGCTGGACTCCCACGTAGTCGACCGCGGTTCGTGTCCCGGACCCGGTGGCTTAAAACTCACGCCGGGCGCGTGTGCGTGCGTGCCCAAGATCCCGAGAGGAGAATGGAGAAGGGATTGCGGCGTGACCATCCCCCCTGAGGGGTGATTTCTCGCTTTCTGTCTCTCTCTGTCTGTCGGGCGAGCGCACGCGCCCTACAGT
>NW_006159975.1:605917-614842 GCF_000334495.1 Tupaia belangeri chinensis | reverse complement strand
CTCTCCAAAAAAAAAAAAAAAAAAAAAAAAAATATTGGCAGTAAAGAAGAGCAATTCTAGAGCCATGTCCTAACAGATGAAAGAGGGTTAAGGCTATTGTATAAATGAGAGAGATTTGTCCTTAGATAGGGACATTTATGACTCATCACAGCAATGATTGAAAAGGCAGAGAATATAAATATAAACAGAAAAAGGGTAGATTTGGAGGTGAGAGTCTGGGAAACTTTCTGATTGATGATTCAACTTTCTCAGCCAGGGAAGAAAGATCATTTGCTGGCAATGGGAATAGAGAGGTGATTCCGAAGTGACGGCCTAAGTGGATGTTTTCATGAACTCAAAAAACTATAGTAGAATTATGGGACAAGAATAGGGTCTTCCCTTCAGTTTGGTAGCCACAAATTAAAAATGAGATTACTCATCATTGATTGTGTGTTTTTCTGTAGCCATATTCACTCTGAAGGTATAGGCAGGGAGAAAAGAAAAGAATTATATTTAACCAGGCTTGAGGTTTGGGCCAAATAAAGATGGTAGACTTTGAAAAGTGAGGGAGTTCAAGGTTTGTGCAAGGGAAGGATTACAATGACTGCCATCGGATATAAATTGGATGAAAAAGCTAGGGAAGTCATGATAGGAAATGAGGACAAGTAAAATGATAGTAATACTAATGAGTTAAAGACACTGGTAATTTTGCAGTTAGGTTATTTGGAGTGAACTGGCTAAGAAGTGGTAGTCAGAAACTAGGAATGCTTGTAATTAAAACCATGGAAATGGTACAGCTATTAGTAATAGCAAGGCTTAGGTTATGAACATGGGAGTAACTGATACTTTAATAGATGGATGAAGGATCATGGGAAGGAAAGAGTTGAAGGAAGTCAGAAGCCAGATAATTTAAGGCTTAGTCTATATGAATATACCACGAATGACAATAAGTTAAGAGTGAAGATCTTCAGACAAAAATTTAGGGTGACCAAGAAGTCTTTTGTTATTAAGGTTCTAAAAAAGAAACTGGATTGCTTTGGTGAGGGAGGAGTTTTCCATGCGTTTAAAGACATGTTAGGTGCTGGGGTTCAGTGTGTGTGAGAGATAAAAGGAAAGAAAAGAGAGAATACAGGTGTAGTGCTGTGTGAGACAGGCCAAGAGAAGGCCCCTAGCTGTGGGTTGGTCAACAGAGCTTTTCAAAAACATGCATGTCTGACTTGTACTGTTAAGTAGCTTGTTATCCACAGAACTCTATGACCTCATATATCATGCCCAGCTTTAGAGTAGACTCTATTAGACTCATAAATGCTTTCCATACATTTTTTAAAAAGTTATTTTGTGAAATCCTCTGAAGTGACTCTCACATTATGGTTGCTATAGGTATGAGTACAAAGAAACAAAAAGAAGGAAAAATTCTGGAGTCAGAGAAACAAAAAGAAGGAAAAATTCTGGAGTCAGAGGAGGCTAAGAAAATGTAAACATCCTATGAATTCAAAGTATGGGGAGTATGTTGGATATCCACAGGTTGGCAATTTGGAGGTCTTTGAGTGTGGGGAGTTTTAGCCAAGTTTCCTCATATATCAAGGGGATGGGAGCAGATAGATCTACCTATCTTTTCATCTACATCTCAAAATAAATGCATGCTATGGTTTATCTACAGCAATATTTCTCAACTTTATTTTTTTCATTGTCCTCCTAAGAATTTTTTACACACAATCTTCTTCCTAATTGCTTCCCACCTCAGAAATGGTTACACCACTGATACAGCCTATAACTGTTTATATACTGTGATCCTTTGGATGGCCACAAACTATTGTAGTATCTAAGATTTTTTATGCCCCTTAGGATTCAATTTTTGCTCCCTTGGGGCTATTAGTCCCACAGAGCAAGCGATTCTAGAAATATAAATTTTCCATATGCTGAATTTCTCTGTCCAGATTTCTTATTACTATAACTGTGTTTCATTTCTCGAGGTACAATTTCTGCTTTCTAGAAATATTTCTTTAGGGAAAACGATATGTCATGTGTCCCTGTCACAAATCCTATCCTATAATGTGATTTTTTCCCCCCACCTATGTCCAATGAGGATTTCCTAGTAGTTTTTCCAAAGCAATATAATTCCCTATTAGTGTGGCTGATTCATGGACACTTAAGCAGGTTTCCACTTTCCTTGGGGGTCCAGGGGCATGTTAAATGGTTTTGTATCATCATAGCCTAATCCTCAGTAATAAAACATGATCCAGGAACAGCTGGTTAAATGACTTAGCCTCCTGGTACACATTTGAATTTTTCTAGGACCATAAATCTGCAATAATTTGTAGCAAACCTTCCCATTCGTACCAGATGTGGGTGGGAGAATAGGGTGGAGATAAAGAAAGAAAAAGAAAGTAAAGGTAGGTAAAGAAAATAATTGTTTATTGCTGGTCTCTTTCACAGTTTGGATTTTCAAATTCTGTGCATTAGGGAGTTCTTAAATAGTATGTCATTAATATGAGTGGATTTCATACGTTTGCACCAAAATAAACTCATACTTTAATTCCTTTTTTTCTACGTACTCAAGTATGTGTGTACAATGTATTTTAGCATTTCTTTGATGTCTTGAATTAAGATAGGAGTTTCTATTTGAACATCACTATGTACCTTTCAGTTATGAAACAGAGAGACACTGTGTGATCTTACATGTTTATAAGTGTTTATATTATTTAATTCCACTTCCATGAAATTTCTGTAGCTCTCTATGTGTATATAAGGTAGGTCCAGCATGGTGGTTCAGTCAGTAGCAAAATGAATGGTAGTGTTAGAAGTCACATGGCTAAATGTGGGTTCAGATTCCTGGGTTGACCTGAAAGCAAACCAGGTACAAGTGCAGGTACCCAGGGTCCTCACAGGTTCGAGGGCTGAGAAAGGAACCATAGTATGAGACTCTAATAAGGGTGCATTTTCTCTCTCTCCCTCTTGAGCATGCATAGGTGCTCTCCATATTGAATAAATAATAAATGAACTTCTAGGTTTTTTTGTGCAAAATTTTTGGAAATACATACACAATGTTGTTGTAATATATATATTTTCTTCTTTCTTTTTCTTTCTCTTTCTTACATCTTTCTTCTTTTTCTTTCTTTCTTTCTTTCTTTCTTTCTTTCTTTCTTTCTTTCTTTCTTTCTTTCTTTTCTTTCTTTCTTTCTTTCTTTCTTTCTTTCTTTCTTTCTTTCTTTCTTTCTTTCTTTCTTTCTTTTCCCCCCCCCCCCCCCCCCCCCCCCTTTTCTTCTTTTAATTTCTTTCTACCATGAATGGCAGTGACAGAATGACAGATACAGAGACTGTATCCCTGATAGTCTTTTTTTTTTCTTTTTTTCAGATTTGTTAGAGGGTGCATGCACTCACTGGAGAGAGAAGGCTAGTGAGAGAGAAAGTGACCAATCACCTTCCATGGGAAACAGTCATGCATATTTTTCAAGCCACTGATTATGGGACTCCAACTGTGCTGTTGGCCATGTGAGATCTAGCCGCATTAACCACAATGCCACTGGCTGGCTTATGAAGAAAGTCTTGATGCTATGATCTACCTCCAGCTTCAGCCAAGCCCAGATCAGGGTACATGAACACCTGGCATGTTCAGAGAGGTCTTTAGACCTCATACCATAACCTTTCCATGTGGATCAGCCTTGTAGAAGATTGCACTTGTGCTGTGCCAACATCTGGCTCCCATAATGATAGTAATCCATTTTCAATGGACTTTTAAAATTACTCCTTGCATTTGTATATTGGTGTGTGTGTGTGTGTGTGTGTGTGTGTGTGTGTGTGTGTATTTGTATCTGGAATGTCTATAAAGTGCATTTAAATGTAAAAATGTACATGTAAAGTGTGTGTATATAAATATATAATGTAGTAGCCTCTTAAAAGGGGTGCCATAAAAAATACCACAGACTAGGAGAAATTTATTTTCTCCTACTTTTGGAGGCTAAATGTCTAATTTCAAGGTGTTCTGAGGTTTGGTTTCTAGAGAGAACTCTGCCTTGCTTGGAGACAGCCACCTTCCCATTTATCATCATATGGCCATTTCTTTGTGTGCATGCAACCCCTGGTGTCTCTCTTTTAAAAGGACATTAGTCATATTAGAGACTCACACTTAGAATATCATTTAAATTTAATTATTTCTTTAAAAAGCATTCAACAAACACAAGAATGTAAGTTTTTTTGTGGGAAATAATGAATATGGTATTATCTTTTATTTGATTATCACGCATGATATGTATGCTTTGAAAGACCATATTGCAGTCCAGCAGTGGCATAGTGGTTAAGGCAGGTGGATTCTCCGTGGCCTACTGTGCCACACCTGGTGGCTTGAAACACACACGGGCATGTGTATGTGTGCCCAAAATCTTGAAATAAGGAAGGATGGAAGAGAAGGGATTGCAATGTGACCATTCTTCATGGGATGCTTTCTTACTCTCCCCCTCCTCCCATCTTTGTCTCTCCAGTGAGTGTGCATACCTTATGATAAAATTTTAAAAAAAGAAAAACCATATTGTATACCACAAAGATGTACAATTAGATATAGATAAGAAATTATAATATTAAATACTTTTAAAAAATCCAAGATTATAAAAAAAGGCCCCTTTTCCAAATGCAGTTGCACTGAGGGATTAGGACTTCAACATATGAGTTTTTGCAAGAACACAATGCAGTATGTAACATTTAAGTGATTAATTGTTAGCAATAATGCACCTCCATGCTGTGAGTTTTGTTGTAGATGTATATTATTTAGTGACCCTGAAAAAAGACAAAATGACAACCATGTATTTAGGAACCATAATATAAATTTGTATCTGGAATGTATGCTGAATACACATTAGAATATGTCTTATATTGATAGAACTTTTAGAAAGATGATGCAGTGATACATGCTTACTAGTTGTCATATAATTATTCTAACTCTCCAACACCAGGGGTGAATTTCCCTTTTCTTAAATTAGAACTACTTATTTCAATTTATTTATTATTTTATTTCATTCTTTAAAAAGAATGGTCTTATTACTTAATTCTATTTATTTATTTCTTTATTTTAATTTGATGAGAGATAGAGAGAGGAGAAAGAGAGAAAGCAAGAAATGAAGCCATCAAGTCGGGGACTTGAACCACAGTCAGCCAGGTGGGAGTTCAGCACCCTTAACCACCACACCACCTGCTGGTCCCTATTTATTATTTTAATTTGCCATAGGACACATGTGCTCACAGGAGAGAGAGAGACAGAGAGAAAACAAAGTGAGAAAGCAAGCTGCCAGATTTGTGATGAACCACGATTGGCCATATGGCAGTCCAGCATTCCAACCTCCACACCACCTGCTGGCCCCTAGGAATGAATTTTCCTAATGTGGGCAGGGGGCTTAGGAATTGACAAGGAGGGCAATAATTAGCGATAAAAATTGTCCAGTTGTGCACCTTCTCTCTCGTTCCATAGATCAGAGAAGATTGTTGAAGAGAAGTATACATTTTCCTCAATATGAACAGGATAATTGAATTTTAGGAAGCACTTGTAGTCACCCATTATTATTTTAGTAGTTGACTTTATTTTCCTTTTTAAAAATTAGTAAACCCAAAGCTAATAATTCAACTCTGTCTTTCTCCTGTCTAAAACATTAAATACTTAAACAAAATGCCTGCATGACAGCAATATAAAGTGTTAAACCAATCCAGATGTTTAGACCTTTTTACATTTGATTTGACTTAAGCTAAAAGTTATGTAGCATAAATCTGGCCTTAAATAGTAGATTCATAAACCATTAAATATTGACTCTCGACCTTTATTTTTACAAAATGAGATCACACTGGAAACATGAAACAACAATGTGCCTGCTTTTTCCACTAAACAACAACTACTTATTTTTCGATTTTAAAAAATCAAACTCAGTTTTTAATGGAACAAGCTAAATATAGACATTAAATAATTTATTCAGTTTCTCCAATGATTATCATTATTGTTTCTAGTTTTTCCACTTCAAATAATGCTACAATAAATACTAGCGCAATATATTCTTATTTATTGTGTCTTTATTTCTGAAGGGCAAAGTCATAGAAGTAAGACTGCTCTGTTAAAGATATATGTATTTTACAGTTTTCTAGGACTTTCTAAAAGTATTTTAGCAAACTTTGCTCATACATCAGCAGTTTTTAAGATTACCAGTCTCACCTCATCAACCTTTGGCAATACCAGTTGTTTTAAAATATTAAAATCTAATAGATGAAATATGGTGTCAGGATAGTTGACATTTCTATTTCCATAGGTTGGACATTATTTCAGAAATTTATTATCAATATTTTTACTCTACTAAAATCACTTATTATAAAGCCTTTTTTTCTATTGTATGAAAATGCATCTTGTAGATTGATAACTGTAGTAGATGGATAGCTGTCTACGTATTTGGAACTGTTTATACACTCTATTGTCCACCTATTTATTTGTAGTATTATAGACTTGTATATATACATGACTGTCTAACACTATTTTGATTATAGTAGTCCTATAACCCTTTTATTATCTTATTTTACTTGTCTATATATTTTAAGATTTTTGTCATTGGACACATGTGATCACCAAAGAGAGAGAGAAAGTGAGAAATCGGGAGAGAGCCACACCACAATACCTTCTTTGCTAGTCACCACTCTAGATTTTGGGCCTACACACACAAAGGGCCTGGCATGTTTTTTAAACCTGTAAGTCCATGACTTGAACCAAGGAATTAGTCATGTGGAATCCAGCACCTTAACCACCACACCATTTGCTGGCCTACTATAGCACATTGTAATCAATCTGATTTAAAACCCTTCAATGAAATAGGTCTCTACCGCTAAAATAAAGTAGAAAGATGTAATTATCTTATCTGGATGATTTATTAAAAATATACCCATATTGTAGCCTTAATTCTCTAGGTAATTACTTTGATGCTTCATGTCTTCAATGACAGTGATAGTCTCAGTACAAAAGGGGAACTCTCTTCTATATTTAACAAAATGATGACATTTAACAAAGTGCTACATAAAGTTTTACAAATACAGTGCTAAACATTGCGATTCAAAATGGGCTCATTTAGGTTAAAAAAGCCTTAGTATTTTGACTCAGAATAAATGTCTGCTTCAAAAATTGTTTGTGTGACACAAGTATGTACCTGACAAAATAAACTTAGAATTCCAAAGATCCTTGTCAGAATGACAGGAACAGGAACACTCTTCCTTTCCCATAGGGAGCAGCTGTCACATTAGAGGCATCTTGTTCTGGTGGGGAACTTGATGATGACTTTAAAAACCTTGAAGTTTCTGCAGCAATTTAAATATGATCTTTAATGACTTCGGAGTAGATTAGCCCTTGACCTTTCTGTTCCCATGGTATTTTTCTCATTTGGCTTTGACATATGTAACAGAAAATTGTGCTCTTCAGATCGCTTTGAAACTTCCAATTATGTCAAGAGGCTTAACTTGATTTTCGATTGACTTATAATGGCAAAAGCCGATCTCTGGAGGGGGTTACAGATGCAAATCAGCATTCTTTGGGATTCTACACTATTAGCTATAACTCTGTTAATACGAAAAGGAAACATTTACAGTAGTACATTTTTAATGTGATTTTTGTTTATGTAATTTTGGAAAAATTTAATTGATATCTAAAGGAGTCTGTATTAGGTTATTTGATAAGACTTGTTTCTATATTGTTTACGCTCACTGCCCATTTGCTTTTAAAATCCAACCAAAATGTCTAGAAAATATTGTGCAACAAACATAACTTCAACAGGAAACAACTATATAAATGTTTATTTGCTAAATTGTGTAAGATTATTTATAAATTAAAAAGTTATTCATAATGGGAAAAAGTAATTATAAATTAAAACACTTTCCACAGTAAATAACAGTAGAAACTATATTAAAATGAGAAAATAACAAAGTGTAGCTCTTATAAAGCAGAGTTTCAAACACAAATAAAAGAAAGAGGAAGCAGATATGGAAAGTGAGATGAGTCTTAGAAGAAGAAATATAGAAAATCTTAAAACAATAAAAAAAACAGGTAAATGAGCACTGAAGTAATTTGTACTTTAAATAAAATAGTGTTTTGTTGTTGGTTTTTTAATAGGAGCATTAATATTAAAATATTAATTATTTATCTAGATCTTTACAAGAGAGTGTAAACTTGGAAAAAATAGTTCACATTTTTGCAAATATGGAATTTGAAGCATTGATGAAGAGAATATTTTTCCAGTATTTATCTCTTGAATATAATTTCAAATGAAGCATTCTAAATGAAAATTAAATCAGAAGGCAACTTACTCTCCTGTATATGAGGAAATCACATTTTTAAAAAATTCTAGTTCTTTTAGCCACATAAACATCTATTAGATATGCTGTGGTTTTGGTTTTAATCCCTAAATCCAAGCAATCAAGGACTTATCTCATTTATACAATTTATAGTGATGGCATTAAGCAAGTTCATGGTAATTTATTTTAGTTCAATTTATACATTCATTTAATTTCTCTACAAACTTCTGTATTCAAAGACAATAAGCATTATAGGTCCAATGTGTTCTGCAAAAATTCTTATGATGTCCTAACCACTCATACCTCAGAATATGACCTTATTTAGCAATAAGGTCATTGCAGATGTAATTACGTTAAGACGAGGTCATAATAGAGCAGAGTGGGCATCTAATCCGGCACGACTGGTATTGTTATCTAAGAATGCCATGTGAAGAGACAGACATACACAGAGAGACTGTGAAGATAAAGACAGAGAATGGGAAGATGTTTCTACAATCCAAGAAACACCAAAGATTACCAACAAACTCTCAGAAACATTGAGAGAGCCTTGATATGAATACTTTTTCACAGCTCTGTGAGGGAATCAAGCTTGCAACACTTGGATTTTTGTCCTCCAGAACTGTAAGACAATGAATTAATGTCCTG
>NW_006159975.1:579636-605865 GCF_000334495.1 Tupaia belangeri chinensis | reverse complement strand
TGTGTGTGTGTGTGTGTGTGTGTGTGTGTGAGAGAGAGAGAGAGAGAGAGAGAGAGAGATGCACTTAAACCAATGAATTTGAAATAATTTCGAGTAAGCCAGTAAACCTGGAACAGAAAAATATGAGTGATAGCAACAGAATGAAAGGAAAAGACTTTGACAATTTAAATAGTTTAAGAGAATATTTATCAATATATTTGCACAAACAGAAGATTAACCAAATACAATTACAAAGTAATCATTAAGGTCCACTGTTGTGATCATAATTCCTCAATGCTGGACTAATTGAAATGGAACTATTCCACAAATACATATAATTTCTTATTCTTTAAAGAAATTATTATTCTTCTAGTTCCTCAGCTTATTCACAATTTATTTATGTGTACCTAATCCCTTCATTGTAGGAGAACAATGAATTCTACTAAAAAGTAGTTGTATTAAACATATTGTTTTGCAAAATATTAAACATATTGTTTTGCAAAATATTAAACATATTGTTTTGCAAAACAATTTATATCTGCTATTGAGATAGATATAAAATTTAAAAATCAAGACCTACAATGTACTTAAAGTATTTTTAAATAAAGGTGTATTTTGTACATTTATTACATTTACCTAGTGATGTCTAGATATTAATCTTCACAGGGAGGAGAAGAAAAATAACTCTGAAGAGCAAAAGGTTGATTCGTTTATTTAATTTTTATCATTACATCATTAATAGTGTCAGAAATATAGAACTTTCCTCTACAAGTCACCTAATGTTGCATAAATCTTTCAAAAACGAGTTTATTTTCTGAAATTATGTAATTTATACCTTGTTACAACATGACCTATCATCTAATTCCTTAGATATATAGGAAGGTATGTTATTCTGTAAGGCAAGCATTTCAGGTAAGCATTTTTAAATTGAAAATTACTATAATTATTATTTAAAATTACTATAATTATTTTATTTGGAAATATATTTTCTTATTTGAAAATATAGTTTAAGTATTTCCAAATCTAAGAACAAAAGAATATATAAAACAGCTGGAATACTGAGGCACCATTGTGCCTAACTTAGAATATGCCACACTAAATTGACCTTGAGACATTTCACTGGGGAAAGTCAAACTATAACTTTATAAATTGGAAACAAAGTTTCATTTTTGTGTGATTTTAAAATAAGAAAGTAAGCTTTATTTTTATTTTTTAATAAGTACTGTATTTAATATCCTCCTGTGTTTTTCTTTTCTATTTTATGGAATCCTCTTTAATATTGACATTGTTGTTCGAAGAATTTACACTGAATTTGGGAGAAGCTCCTTGATGTCAAGGAACATCTTTCTCCATTCTATAAAATGGGGATAATACCTACTTTCCTTGTGGGTGAGCCTTCTAGGAGGAACCAAACTGATAAGATAATGCATATTGTGTTGTTGTGTATTTGTCAAGTTTTTTTTTTTTTTTTTTTTGAGAGGTTTTTGCTATAGGGCGCATGCGCTTGCCAGATAGACAGAGAGAGAGAGACAGAAAGTGAGAAATCACCCCCCAGGGAGAATGGCCACGCTGCAATCCCTTCTCCTCCATTCTCCTCTCAGGATCTTGGGCATGCACGCACACGCACCCAGCATGAGTTTTAAGCCACCGGGTCTGGGAAGCGAACCGCGGTTGACTACATGGGAGTCCAGCGACATAGCCATTACGCTAACTGCTGGTCCCTGTATTTATCAAGTTTTACGCTGAAACAAGAGATTGCAATTCCTTGTGAAGACTTCTGGACCGACTCTGTATCTTTGGTTTTTCCTTTTCTCTGAACTATCATACTACGAACTTAACTAGTGTTAAGTATAGACTTAATACTCCCAGCTCATAAACACATAACCTTAAATTGGCTGTGTTAGACTCCCATAAGATTGTTTATGTTTTAAATAGTTTTAAATAGCAGATTATCACACATTCCATATTTTGTGTGAGTAATATTTTGGTCAATGCATGAATAAATATTTTCAATTTTAATGTCCATAATCTTTTAATTGATATCAATCTTTATCTACCACTTACAGCAAATGACACTGGTTTTCTTTTTTTTAGAGAGATTTCTGATATAGGGTACATCCACTTGCTGGGGAGACAGAGACAAATAGAAAGTGAGAAATCTCCTCCCAGTGGAAATGGTCACACCACCATCCCTTCTTCTCTCAGATTTTGGATACACACCCATATGTGCCTGGCATGAGTTTTAAGCCACCAGGTTCAGAACTTGAACTGTGGTCTATGTGGGGTCCAGTGAGCTAAACGTTTACATCATCTGCTGGTCCCAACAGTGGATTCCAATTACCATTGTGACATGCATTTTTTTTTTCACTGAATAAATTCATTAGGGCCAAATAGTGAGTTGACTTAAAATTTAAAAATTAAATATAGTACATGTAGCATGTTCACACATCAAAACTCATTCAGGTGAATTGCAAACGATGACAGTTTAAAAAATAAACGATGACTCAGTCCATTAAATGATTCCCTTCCCTGAAAACAACACCTATTCCATGAACATCTTTCTGTTGTCAGCACACTAATAACTCAGTGTATACAAAATGAAAGAAACAAACTTGTTCCTCAGGTCTCAAGACCTTCTGAGTGCTACAATATATGGTCATTAATGTTGATGTTAGCTGGTAAGCAGTAATTGCCAAGCTATTAACAATTGGTATAAATAAGATTACATACCACGTTTCAGTTTGATCATGAACTATGGAGTGTATGTTGAAAAGTGGAGAGACTGTTGGATACTTTACAGGAAAGAGGTACCACAGATCGAGGACTATACACAAGAGGTCGACTGAAAAGCACATATAAAACTTGTGGTAGTGATAGGGTTGAAGGTAGGAAAAGGATCAGTGGATTGGGAGTGAAGATGATGAGAGGAACAATGAAAGAAACATGAACCCTAATTTAAATAAATTGCCAATATCAGTACTCTTAGCAAACCCTCATGTTAATTTATACATATTTCAGGCATGAATCCTATATGTTATAGACTTTAATTCTCTTGCACAGATGAGTGGAAAAGGCAATTAATTATTGGAAGTACTTTGTGTTTTATCAAATTTATGTAGCTTTCAAAAACTCATATTTCTTTCTCTGACTACCTTTCACTTTGAAACAAATATTTATGTCTTTCATTCAGTTATGACTCTTTTCTGTACTCCCCTGTGATATTTTACTACTTACTCAGCAATAAATGAATTTCCCAATGACATTTAAAACAGGCTGATAACATAATATAACCAGTACATGTTGTGTCAGTTTGAGGACATAAATTATTTAAGTAAAAGTAACAAAAACAAAGAGCTATGGAAAATACCATTTAGGGAAGTAAATGTCTGTAGTTAAACATGACCTTTCTATTCTCCACCATTTAAATTAATTACAATGCCTCGATTTTATTGAACATGTTTATTTGGCCATAAGAAACAAACATTTTATTTAGTTATGATGTATCACCTGAATTATATATTGTGCTAAATGTCTTTACAGATATAAATATGTATAATAAACAATCTAACTAGTTAAAACATTGTCTATTCTTTTTTGTCTATTCTAATCCCATATTTTAAGCCTTGAATAGCCACCATGGGGGATTTTACTGATTAAATATTCATATTTAGTATTAAACATTTATGGTACAATATTTGAAACAGCACTGTTATTGAGCATTTGATCAAGCTGCAGTGTTTAACCAAATCAAAATATTCAAAGGGATTCTTCATTCTTAAATTTTTTTTTCCTTATTCATGATAGAGTGCTCATGAGAGAGGGAGAAGTATTGTCCACAGGTCAGGTCATGCTGTGATCTCCTTCTGTCCACCACGATTCGGGGCAGGTACTCCTGTTCTGTGTGTTTTTAGGCTGACCAGGCTGGAATTTGAACTATGGTCAGCCTGTGGCTTCCAGACCACAGTCCAGTACTCTACCGACTGTATCAATAAGCAAGGCCATCGAAGGGACTCTAAAGATTTAAACAGCATGGCTTTAAATTCATGCATTTTACTTCCAAATGGCTTACTTATTACTGCTATTTTCTACCCAGTTCCCAGATGGTACTGTTTTGTCTGTCTTTCAGAAGAAATTGAACTTACTTAAAAGCTGTATTTTAAAATTATGAAATTATTACAAATCATAAGAAAAAATGTAAGACGTATGATTTATGTTTTAGTCGGTCTAGAAAAGGATGGTTGGTGCTTTTGTATTTGCACTGTTTGATGTCAGGTTTGAGCTAAATTCTGAGGATGTGAAAGAATCCACAAAGTCTATGTTGAATTTCTGAAGAAAGTTGATATTCCATTTCTGTAGATCGTTCTGACATTGATATTTCCATGATGAAGCCAAATTTATTAAAACAATAAATACATAAAAAGACTGTTTTCATTTCGAAATCAGTATTGATCACATTGAGAGCCTTTTGTGTGTGTGTGCATTGGAAAAGTATTCAAGAGCGATTTAAATTGCAAGATTAGTTTAAGTGCTCAATCTCATTATTCAGGTCAAGAATAGGTAATATTATGTCTTGCTCACCTATTCTGTTTAAAATCAAATAATCAAGCTTTCATCACCACCTTGACATCAGAACTTTTCATATATATATATATATATATATATAACCCTTTAAGTTATGCAATCTCATTAAAAGTTCTCAGTCTTCGTATTATTTGGTTTTTAGCCACAATTGACATTTATTCACTCTACGATCGATTAAAAACAGCAATGTAATTTTTGACATTCCTCACACCAAGAGTTGGGCTTTATTAGTGTATTCATTAGACTTATTTTATCAGTTACCCATTGATAAATGTAGGCTCTGAATACATTTCAAGTGCTTAATGTGATGCCTCATAAAGAGTTAATGGTCCATATTTATTTATAAATAAAAAAATAAGTGAGCAACAATATTTTATAGTTTATAGACATGACCATAGGAGGTGAATGAATCAAATCTTGGTATAATGACAAGAGAGTTATAAAATTATATTAAGATTCTTCTTCTTTTTTAATTCTAGGGATTGCATATACTTGCCAGAGCAAGCTGTCAACTTTATTAAGGAGGATTGCTCTGTGCCCAATACCTAGTGTAAAATAAAATCAAATTTAAAAAGATTTAATGTATCTTTTAATGGAATCAAAATGTGTACATGGCTGCAAATCTCAGAGGAGTAGTAGTAGTACTACTACTACTACTGTGATCGTGCTAAGATCCAATTTCCTCCATTTTTCCAGTCCACCAGGATTTGTGGTACATGTACATAGGCACTCAGCGTGGTTTCCAGTCACCTGGCAAGTTGCACTTGGAGGGTTAGATTTTCTGTGTATAGCAGTTAGTCGCTGCACTGCAAGGCCAGCCTTACAAAGGATTCTTTAATTTTTGAGCTGACAATCGGGTAGTTCATATTTTGAAATATGTGGATGGCATTTACATTTTAAGCAACATTTGTATGTTCTTTCAAATAACTATTTTTCTGTGTTTGTCTTTGTCATGGACTTATTCTGTAACCCTGAAATTATTAGTCATACTGAGAAATGAGAGCTCTATGCAATATGTTTACATTGTGTTTCCAACTTTGGACGGTTTGGTCAACTCTGAGATTTGCAGCCATGTACACATTTTGATTCCATTAAAAGATACATTAAATCTTTTTAAATTTGATTTTATTTTACACTAGGTATTGGGCACAGAACAATCCTTAATAAAGTTGACAGCTTCACTCAGAACATTATTTATTTATTTATTTATTTATTTTTTGAGAGAGATTTTTCCTGTAAGGCATGTGTGTTGTCTAGACAGACAGAGGGACAGAAAGCAAGAAATCACCATCCGAGAGGTGGCCACACCACATCCCCTCTCCTCCATTCTCTTTTTGGGATTTGGGCACGCGTTTACACACACCCAGCACTAGTTTTAAGCTGCCAGATCTGGGACTCGGACCACGGTTCAACTATGTGGGAGTCCAACAACAACCATTCCTCCATCTGCTGGTCTCACTCACAACATTTTTAATAATGCACATATTACAAATTATTCTACACTCCAAATATACAAAAACTTGGAAAATCCCATTTAGAAAACAAAAGCCAATGTAAAAAAGACAGATTAAAACAATTAGAACAACATGGGTTTTGTATGGCTAGATGTTACAGCTTTCTTACTATATCATCAGTGTCAGAAATCTGTTCCTTCAGTGGGACCAGCAGTTAGCGTAATGGCTATGTCGCTGGACTCCCATGTAGTCGACCGCGGTTCGAGTCCCGGACCCGGTGGCTTAAACTCACGCCAGGCGCGTGTGTGCATGCCCAAGATCCCGAGAGGAGAATGGAGGAGAAGGGATTGCGGCGTGGCTATCCCCCCCTGGGGGGTGATTTCTCGCTTTCTGTCTCTCTGTCTCTGTCTGGCAAGCACACGTGCCCTATAGTGAAAACCTCTCCAAAAAGAAAGAAAGAAAGAAAGAAATCTGAAATCTGTTCCTTCAGCTGACTCCATTGCCCTGGATTTAAAGCGATACCTTTTCTTCCTGGTTTCATTTTCTATTCTGGATCTATCCAATATTCTCTAATATCAATTAGAACTTTCCCTTTAAAGTCCTCAACACTAACATATCTAATTTTCCCAGTCTGGAACATGTTATCCTCTCTGCCATTGCTGCTCTGTTTGGAAGATGACAGAACCCTAAAAGTTTCAGCAGTCTTTTGCTTCTTTACAGGTTTTGCTGGAGCGACTTCCTTTTTCCTCTTCAACTTCTTGTCAACTTCGCTGTCAGAATCGCTGTCAGAAGAGCTGCCAGAAGAACTGAAACAAGTTCCTTTGAGTTAGGCAGTGCTCTGCTCCTGCTGTCCAACAGCCTCCTGCTCATTTGCTTTCAAATTCGTTTTTTCTCTGACGTTTGATATAAAAACTTAAAAATAATTCTGTCCAATTTGTTGTTCTAATTTTAGTATATTATTTGTTTATTTTTTTTCTAGGGAGAGATTTTTGCTACATGGCACATGAGCTTGCCCAAGAGTCAGAGACAGAGAGAGAAAAAGTGAGAAATCACCTTCCAGGGAAGATGGCCACACTACAATCCCTTCTCCTTCTTTGTCTTCTTTTGGGGATGCATGCACTTGCATCCGGCATGAATTTCAAGTCACCAGGTCTGGGACTCGAACCACATTTGGCTATGTAGGAGGCTAGCACTTTAACCACTACACCAGCTGCTTATCTCAAATTTATTATTTTTAAAAATATAAAATTGCTATATTTTAAAACAGAACCTTAGCTCTTATATTGATGTGTGTGTTTGTGTGTGTGTGTTAGTGAATAAAAATTGTCTTCTCTCTCCCAACCTGATAAGGCTATGATATTCTCTTATCCCAGAAACTGTCATCACTTCATAACAGATTGATTATCGCATACATTGAGTAACCTCTTAGTCATCATTTTAAAGATATTCTTTTCTGAAAATGATTCTTGAATCTGGTTAAATGTACAGTTAAATTTAAATCTGGTTAAATTTAGCAAGGTGCTTATCATATAAATGGAAAACCAATTAGTCCATTATGAAAAGAGCAAATAATGTGAGTTCCACAATTGTTTTAATATACTTTTTGTTTATTTAAAATTATATAATTCATTTTTTTTGGTAGAGTGGGATATAAAAAGATTACTGAAGAAATTTTACAGCCTATATTAGGACTTCTCAGGTTCCAAAATTACACAAACCAATTCTCTTTTTTTTTTTTTTTTTTTTTTTTGGGTTTTTTTGCTATAGGGCGCGTGCGCTCGCTAGACAGACAGAGACAGAGAGACAGAACGCGAGAAATCACCCCCTAGAGGGGATGGCTACGCTGCAATCCCTTCTCCTCCATTCTCCTCTCGGGATCTTGGGCACGCACGCACACGCGCCTGGTGTGAGTTTTAAGTCACCGGGTCTGGGACACGAACCGCAGTCGACTATGTGGGAGTTCAGCAACATAGCCATTACGCTAACTGCTGGTCCCCACAAACCAATTCTCTTAATATTTTCCCATTCATGTCTCTCTTTCTCTCCATATTATCATTTCTGTGTCTTTGAAGAACACTAATTCAGGTGTTCACTGTAACCTTTCTAAAACATATATAAATGTTTTTCAATTTTCATGATTAAAAGTGTACACGAAGTTCTAGGGGAAAATGTATATCAATTTTTCAAACTGTTTCCTCAGATTTATTTGAAATAAATTTATACTTGCTTTGTTTTAAAAACCTGAAAAAAATCATATTTTTGTTTTATTAGAGTCTAATAAAAGTCTAGAAATTAATTATATAATTTTAATATCAGTTTTATTTTATATTATGGTCCCTTAAATTCTAGTTATTAAGAAAATTTATTTGGATCCCTGAACTACATTGAAATGAATAAGAATTTTTTTTCTGCCAATTATGATAACATGACTTACGTATTTTATAGTCAATTATTCTCACATATTTGTGAGAATACACCACTACACTGTGTATTCCTTAGCATTTCCTGGGCCAGTGCATTGTCTCCACAACTTTATGGCCCATTTTGAACTTGAATAAGAAAATCAACTTAATTTTCTTTTTGTCCAACATCATTTCCATAGTCTAAAATACATATAGAATAAATGAGTAACTAGTCATTACCAAAGAAAATAAAGAAATCCACATTAAAATCGTGTATAACATAAGGACATTTATTTAAGAATATATCCAATGTAAAATAGTAAGTTTCAACAATGTAAAACTGCAATAACTAATAAACCAAGGGAAGCCTAACCAGTTTAGTAGTTAATTATTTGCCTTTAGTGTAAAAACCAATCAATGTCTGTAAACTAAGAGTGGACATAGAATGTTTCTTTCTTTTTTTTTGGAGAGATTTTCACTGTAGGGCACGTGCGCTCGCCAGACAGACAGAGAGAGACATAGAGACAGAAAGCGAGAAATCACCCCCCAGGGGGCATGGTCACGCCACAATCCCTTCTCCTCCATTCTCCTCTCAGGATCTTGGGCACGCACACACACGCGCCAGGCTGTTTCTTTCTTTTTTTGGGGGGGAGAGGTTTATCGCTATAGGGCGTGAGCGCTCACCAGACAGACAGAGAGAGACAGAGAGACAGAAAGCGAGAAATCACCCCCCAGGGGGGATGGCCATGCTGCAATCTCTTCTCCTCCATTCTCCTCTTGGGATTTTGGGCATGCACGCACACGCGCCCAGTGTGAGTTCTAAGCCATCGGGTCCAGGATGCGAACCGTGGTCGACTGTGTGGGAGTCCAGTGACATAGCCATTACGCTAACAGCTGGTTCCCTGGACATAGAATGTTGATGTTAATGCTCAATATTTTGTTTTGTTTTGTTTTGTTTCGAGACAGAGTCTCACTTTGTTGTGTTTTCTTGTGTTAGCCTCCCAAGTAGCTGGGACCACAGGGGAAGGTTTTTCAGCCAGTCTCATACAGATGTCCATGCCAGCAACTCTGGCTTGCAGACCTTCTGGCTCAGCTTTCCGAGTCCTGTGACAGTCAATCTTATATATCAGCTTGGACAGGCCATGGCACCCAGATGTTAGTCAAACATCAGCCTAGATGTTTTTATGGAAGTATTGTGTATCTATCAATATTTAATTCAATAGGTCAAGTAAAGCAAGTTACCCTTCATTATGTCTGTGGGCCTCATCCAATTAGTTAAAGGCTTTAAGCAGAAAATCTGAGCCTCCTAAAAAGGAAGGAATTCTGCCTTCAGATCATCTTTGCATTTAAGATTGCAGCATATATCAAAATTTCAGGCTTATTGGCCCCCACAATCATTTATTTTAACTCCCTTAAAAGAAATCTCATTCTTTCAATATCTATGTACATCTTATTTTGATCCCATTACTCCTGAGAACTCTAACTGAAACAGATGATAAGGTCTAGAGAAAATTTGCATAGGTAGCAGATTGTATGCTTTCTTAGTGCCCACTATGTGTGTGATCCTTACTTATCTTCTACACTAATAAAAATGTGCAAATATTCTACTGTAAGGTAAAAACTTTGAAAAAATGTATATAATGCAAGAAGCAATGTAGGCTAATCTTTGAACGCAGTCCCTGAATTGAAGGTATGCTGACCAAACACATTATTCCACTTTTAACATCCAACATTCCATTTGCCATCCATGTAAAGACTATAGACTGAGGGCCGGCCCAGCAGGTCAGTGATCGCGGGCTATGTGTAGAAAGCAGGATCTCACACAGCTGACAGTTTGAATGGTTCAAATTCCCACCCAGGAAGCTTTAGAACCACGCCAAGTGCATGTGCATGCATGCCTAAAATCTGGGCAAGATGAGGGAATGAAGGACAAAGGGTTTTGCTGTGATCATGCCCAACTGGGAAGTGTTCTCTTTCTCTTTTTTTTTCTGATGAATACATGTACCCTATGGCAATTTAAAAAAAAAAAAAGATGTGTGACCATTAACTTTTTGTGTGACCATTAACTTTCTTTTGAGATTCACATGAATACTGTGTTTTATCGTGAATATGAATAAGAAAATTATATTTGAACAAATCACTGAATGCAATCACTGAGTAAACCATTCATACAATAACTCAAATCAGTCTTAAGAGATATGATCTTTTCCTTTCTAAAAATTTTTTAAAGTTCATTTATTTTAATTTTTACAAGAGGGTGGGAGAGAAAAACAGAGAGAGAGACAGAGAACATGAGAAAGTCACCCTCCAGATCTGAGACTCAAACCGTGGTTGGCCATGTGGGAGTCCAGCGCCCTTAACCACCATGCCACCTGCCGGCCCCAAGATAGGTTCTTTTCTAATATCCAATATTGATTCAGCCTACAATTTCTATGAATTTTACCTCCTAAATCAATCCTGAATATTACCCTTCATCCTTTTTCTCTATGGTCACAACTGTACTTCAGACTTCCACCACTTTTCACCTAGGATTTTTAACAGTCATTCCATCTCTGCTTTTTTTTCTGGGCTTAAGTCTAGCTTCACAGAATAGCATTACTTCTCTTTCATTACTCAGATTTTAGCTACTTTTATCAGCAGTATTCTATTTTCGTTTGCTAAGACGTAGACATTTTTAGTATGTAATTTTCAGCTGAATTAGAAGATAATTTTACCAATTGTGTTCTAAGTGACTGCCTAGCATGGAATTAAAGGATGTGGGCTCTGGAAAAAGGAAAGTGTTTCAAAGCTGGATCTGTCACTTTGTTGCCTAATTTAAATGACCTGGGCAGGAGGTAATCCTAAATCTCCATTTTCTCATCGAAAATAGATATAACAGAAGTCCCCACTTCATGCTGTTGAGAATACTCCATTATCTGATGAACTTATAATGTAAGTTACTTATTTACTTCAGTTCCTAACATAAGCAAGCATTCAATAAATGCCAACTAATATTAAATTAAAATATTAAATGAGAGTATAGAGAAGGATTTAATCTCATGGATTATTGCAATTTTTAAAAAAATTTACATTGACTAATTTAAATATGCTTCTATAAGAGATAACTAACTTCCTTAAGTATGGGTTTTCACTTCTTCGTCTCAATCCTTTTTTAATTTTTTTTGAGAGAGATTTTTGCTATAGAGCATACATGCTCGCTGGAGAGACAGAGAGAGATAGAAAATGGGAAATTATCCCCCAAGGGGGGATGGCTATGCTGCAATTCCTTCTCCTCTCGGGATTTTGGGCATGCACACACACATGCCTGGTATGATATTAAAGCAGATATGTGGTCCAGGATTCAAAGTATGGTCAGTCATGTGGGAGTCCAGAGCCTTAACATCACCTGCTGACTACTGTATCGACTTTAAATAAACAAATCTCTGAGATATTTTTCCTTAGAAACTGATTTTAAAAAAATTTTAATTTATGTATAGCAACAGAATCTTAACAATGAAATATGTAGTAAATAATTACACTTTAGTTCCCTTTGTATTATATGGCGAAATATTATATTAGGTAATTTAATTTTATTGTGATTTTTAAAAAATATCAAAATCTGTAGATTTCTGGTTATAGTTATACTTATCGATTATAAACTTAAAAAAAATTTTTTTGAGAGGTTTTTGCTATAGGACGTGTGCGCTCACCAGACAGACAGAGAGAGACAGAAAGAAAGAAAGAGAGAAATCACCCCCCAGGAGAGATGGCCACACCACAATCCCTTCTCCTCCATTCTCCTCTCGGGATCTTGGGCACGCATGCACACGCGCCCAGCGTGAGTTTTAAGCCACCGGGTCCGGAACGCAAACCGTGGTCGACTACGTGGGAGTCCAGCGACATTGCCATTACACTAACTGCTGGTCCCAAATATTTTTAGAGTATAGTATTTAAGTTTATAAAAGGTGACTTTGAGCCTTTCCTCATGTGAAGTTTATTTAGAGGTGTAAATATATTTTTTATATATTTATATATATATGTACAATTACAAAAATGCTCTACAGAAAAATTTTGAAATAAATCATGGCAGTATTTCTTCCTGTTTTATTCATTCCAGAATGTCAGAATTAAATTTAACATCGACTATTGTTTTGGGTTAAGAAAATAGTTATGTTTAAAATTAGTGACAAAACCAGTGTAATTAAACCTGGAACACTTATATATTTTGGATTTGTTTACTTGCTAAAAATTTTTTAAATTTGACAATAGTAAGAAAAACTGGGTGATTTGAAACAGTAAAATATACATTATTCTATAACTAGAAATTAATTTATCACCATTCATTTTTATAAAAACTTACACTTAGCTTTTAAAAATTCCTTAAAACAGAGTCACTAATTTGTTGTTATTCAGTTTTAACTGCTTAGTGTTTAAAATAAACCAAGTTTAGGGACCAACAGCGTAATGGCTATGTCAGTGAACTCCCATGTAGTTGACGACAGTTTGAATCCTGGACCCAATGGCTTAAACTCATGCCAGGTGTGTGTGTGTGCGTGCCCAAGATCCCGAGAGGAGAATGGAGGAGAAGGGATCGCAGCGTGACCATCCCACCTGGGGAGTGATTTCTCACTTTCTGTCTCTCTCTGTCTTTCTGGAGAGTGCAGGTGGCCTATAGCAAAAACCTCTTTGAAAAAAATAAAGAAATAAACCAAGTTTATGAGTAAACCTCATCTTAATTTTTAACTCTTTATAGTAAATGAAATGTACTTAAAATTTTATGTGGATAGTCAGTAGGTGGCATGGAAGTTAAGTACTGCACCCTCCCATGGCGCACTTTGCTGTCAGAGTACCAGACCCAGTGACTTGAAAATCATGTGGAGCACGTGTGCAGGGAAGAATGGGAGAAAAGGTACTATGGCATTGTCATCTTGTTGGGGAGTAATTTCTCACTTTTCCTCTTTTTCTCTGTCTCTCCATTTGGCCTGCACCCTGCAGCAAACTTTTTAAAAAAATGTGGATAATGTAGTTGTTAATAAGAGTGCAAATATAGTTTTTATAAATGTTCATCTATAATAAATCTTTTCTCTTTGTTACTCCAGATTATTTCATCCAGTGAGCAATGTGGACCTTATAAAAAATTTTAAGCTATAAAGTTATTGAACATTTTGTCCAATTACTTGGGTGTCTTTAAGATTTTTCATAAGTGATGGTTCTCTGTTCTCTGGTATCTAAATTTTAATAGGTAATTATATACAGTGTAGGAAGGTAGAATCTACAATTTGATAATGAGTATCCTTCACTCAGGAACAACATCCATGGGTAGTACATGTGAAAATGTTACTCCAGAAGCATATGGTGAGAGGATTTTTTGTTGTTAAATTTCATGTTTAGAACAGAAGAGGGTCTCTCTTTGTATCTTAGAGTAATTTATCAAAGCTCACAACAGTCAAGCTGCTTGTAATGTTTATTGTATTTATAATATACCAGATGTTTGACTGGAAGAAAGATCATTTGGTTGATTAATCATTTTTATTTTCTTAAAGAATAAGATCAGTGTACCTTTTTCTATAAATCTTTAGTATGGAAAATTGCCAAGTTTGTGAGTTATAAATTTGTATGTTGTAGAAATCTGTGAACTCAGAAAAATGATTCAATGGTCTATATTCTGCCTTTTTCTATAAGGATAAAATTATGATGAGTAACTATTGTTATTTTTCAGATATTTAATTCTATTTCAACATTTTGTGCTATATTTTTAAACATTAATTTTATTTCTGGTGAATAGTGATTGAGTTTGTTTTATCTAAAATATATTATGATAATCACCAACAAATTTTCAAACAGCCAGGAAAGCAGATGTGTAAATGGATTAAAAGCAAGGAGTTTGGAATCAGATTACTTGGCTATCTTTACTATTTTGATATCTTGGGCAAATTTCTTAATCTCACAGCCTAATTCTCATTTATAAAGGAGGCACAAAAAGGCACACTTCATCATGAGATGTACTCCATTAAGCAAGTCATCATGTTAAGTGCCTAACAGAGTAATTACTCAGTACATGCGAGCTGCTTCTCCTTACCATTCGACAAAAAAAAAAAAAAAATTAAAATGAAAAAAGCAATAGGGCGTAGAGTGTTACAGCTGGACAGGAGGAAAATGTCTTGCTATACACATGCATTGCACGGCAGGGTAATGATAGATAACAATAATGAAATGTATACTTCCAGTAGCCAGAAGAAAGGATTATGAATGTTTTCACAACAAAGAAATGATTCATATTTAAAGTGATGGGTATGCTAATTACCATGACTTGATTTTTACTCAGTTATACATGTTTTAAACTCTGCCACTATCAATTAGCATTTATATCCTTGGTGTTCTCAAGATAAGAGCACTATTAAGCATTGTGTTTCTATTACATAGAAAATACAGTAGTCTGTACTGTTCTGATTTGTATTGTGGAAAGTTTTAACAATGCCTGTTTAAAATACATCTTTCCCCAAACCAAGTGTGGGCTCTCTGATTGCTCTCTCTTGAAGTTTAACCACAAACAGTACAGAGGTGGGCAGGCTACAAGGATTCCCCCTTCTGCAGTGAGCATTCCAACTGCTCTAAGTAGGGGGTTGGGTGTTACCAACTTGCTGGTTCCAGATCACCATGTGCTGACCAAACTGCAGCTTTCCCACCCTGTCAGCAAGCCGCATTTCTGCCTAACCCACATGAATGAGCTTTCTGTCTTGCTGTCCTGGTTTGCACTTTAGTTTCCTCTGTGAGACTGGAGTCCAGGACATTAACTAGCCTGCCTGGATCCTTAATATGTCTAACTCATATAAAGTTCCATTATTTAAAGTGTGATTTTTCTCATCTTTTATTTCCACCCATTGCCAAACATCCTTTTTCAAAGGACCAATTACCCTAACATTATCCTGGCTCTGAGCATGCTACCACTTATGAATGCCAGCCACTAAACTCCACCCAAAAGAGAGAACACCCTTCAGGGTCAAGTCTATTTTCCATATGACTTAGAGCACTGGTTGAATTTGGCATTGGAATAATCCAGGAAAGTTTGCAATTTAGCTGTGCTTGATCCCACACTCAGATATTCTGATTTGTTTAGTATGTACTGCAGTATGAATACTGGGATATATGTTTATATGTTTTCTTTTAGAGGTTTTGCCATAGGGCACTTCCACTTGCTGGAGGAAGAGAGACAGAGACAATGAAGTAGAAAGTGAGAAATCACCCCACCCCCACCCCCCCGGAGGGATGGCCACACCACAATCCCCTCCATTCTCCTGGGATTTTGGGCACACATGCATAAACGCCCAGAGTAATTTTCAGGTCTGGGACTCGAACTGTGGTCAGCCATGTAGAAGTCCAGCGTAATCTTTACACAAACTATTGGCCTGATCACTGGAAATTTTTAAAGGTCCCCAATTCTCATGGTCAGTCAAAACTGAGAACCACTGGTACTGACTCCTGGCCTCTCCTGCTGCCTTCTCTAACCTAGCTTATTTCTCTATGCTTCAAATACACTTCTCTCTCCTGCTTACATTTCCTTCTGTCTGTCTTTTTTTTTTTTTCTTTATTGAGAGTTATTTATTTATTTATTTATTTTTTGCTACGGGGCATGTGCGCTCGCCAGAAAGACAGAGAGAGACAGAGAGACAGAAAGTGAGAAATCACCCCCCAGGGGGGTGGTCATGCCACAATCCCTTCTCATCCATTCTCCACTTGGGATCTTGGACACGCACGTATGTGCACCCGGCGTGAGTTTAAGCCACCAGGTCCGGGACTCGAACCACAGTCAATTACTTGGGATTTCAGTGACATAGCCATTACGCTAACTGCTGGTCCCTCCTGTCTATCTTGAACCCAACGGGCTTCGTAGCTGAGTTTATTTGAGAAGTAGCAATAAGAGAATTTTGGGTTTATGCTTTTTGCTCCTTGTTCTTGTTTTTTTTTGGTTTACATATTTATTTTTGAAAGGTTATTGTGAAAGGAATGGAAGAAAAATTTGATTATTACAATGAAATTGTTAACAAAAAGTCCACTGATGCTTCTGAGCCAAAAATAACAACAAAAAAGATAATTCCACCAATTGGTGAGTTCAAGACACGTGGAGATAAATCAGGGGGAATCATTTCATCAGCAGTCTACAAAGTAACCTGTAAGGAAGTATAGAAGAAGATGATCTATTAGCACATTAACAACATTAGAGATTATATTTATAATAATGTGCTGACAAAAAATAATTTAAAATGAAGCTTCAATAATGTCCACTGCATAAACTGAGATTACTGCTCTCACACAGCCTTAATTTACTGGGACACTTGCCTTGCAAGTTGTGTGAGAGGAAGGCCCTTCACTATCTTGTAGCTTTTATTTGTCCAGCAAAATGGTTGTCAATAGGGTATCTAGTATTATGAAAAATGACCTCAGAACATGGACTGGCTTAAAACAAATCCCCTAAATAAAAGTAGAAATTGAAAATGAAAAAGAATTAGAATTCTTTGTCTAATTTTGTCTTGTGGACAGGCTGTTACAAAAATGACTCCAATGATTCAATATTGTTGACATTATTTTCATTTAATAATAATTAAATAAAGAGGCCTCAGATAACTAGAAAATCTCTTATGCAGCTACATTTCTGATTGGTTAATCTACTACTCAAAAAATGGAATAAATTGTTCTTCAATGAGTAGCAATAAATGACAGGCACTGTGGGTAAATATTTTGTGCATTATCTCAGGATACATATTTGATTCCAAATATAAAGGGAATCATTTTCAATGTAATGTTCTCAATATTTTTTGAGATAGCCAGCTTCCAAGAGAGCTCCTAAGAATTCCTGCCTACTGGGAGTTATACCCTCTAGGAGTCCTGTTTCATTGCACTAAAGTTGTCCTAGTCAGTAGCTTTTCACAGAAATGATGGTATGACATTTCCAAATTTGTTGACAAAAGACTGGTTTCTGTTTGGGGCACCCTCTCTCTTGCTCTGTATTTCTTGCTCTCTCTAGGATCACTCACTTGGGAGGAAGCCAGTTTCTATGCCATGTGTTGCCCTGTGAATCCGTAGAGTGGCCCATGTGGCAAGACATTGGCCTTTAGCCAACAGCTCTAGAGAAACCCTTAGTTCAACAACTGTAAGTAATTGAGACCAGCCAGCATAAGAGTGAGCTTCGGGGCTGATTCTCCAGTCCCAGGTGAGCCTTGAGAAGACTGCAGCTCCAGCTGACAGCTTACCTGCAGCTTCAGGAGAGAGTCTAAGGTATTTACTTGCTTTTCATCTTCTTTCTTTTTTAAAAAAGAATTATGTATTTAATTTTCCTTATTGTTATTACTGCTATTTTTTAATGTGACCAGAGAGAGAGACAGAGAGAGAGAGAGGGGAGAGGGGAAGAGTGAAAAAGCAAGCGCCCTGGTCCAGAACTTGAACCATGGTTGGTCATGTAGGAGTCAAGTGCCTTAACCACCATGCCACAAGTCTGACCTATCTTTTTCTTTTATATAACAAATGTAAAGTGAAAAAGTTATGATTCAAGTTCTAAAGGAACCACTTATTTTTTTTTTTTTTTGAGAGGTTTTCACTATAGGGTGCGTGTGCTCACCAGAAAGACAGAGAGAGACAGAGAGATAGAAAGCAAGAAATCACCCCCCACCACCACCACCACCGGGTGATGGCCACACTGCAATCCCTTCTCCTCCATTCTCCTCTTGGGGTCTTGGGCATGCACACACATGGCCGGTGTGAGTCTAAGCCACTGGGTCCGGGACTTGAAGTGCGGTCGACTACATGGGAGTCCAGCAACATAGCCATTACACTAACTGCTGGCCCCAAAGGAACCACTTTTATTTCTCACTCTATAGCTTCCTCTCGTGCTCAGTTGGATTGGGTGCCATATGACGTAAGATGTATTTCCTTGGAGAAGTTACATACTCCTGGCCTCTCCTGCTGCCTTCTCTAACCTAGCTTATTTCTCTATGCTTCAAATACACTTCTCTCTCCTGCTTACATTTCCTTCTGTCTGTCTTTTTTTTTTTTTCTTTATTGAGAGTTATTTATTTATTTATTTATTTTTTGCTACGGGGCATGTGCGCTCGCCAGAAAGACAGAGAGAGACAGAGAGACAGAAAGTGAGAAATCACCCCCCAGGGGGGTGGTCATGCCACAATCCCTTCTCATCCATTCTCCACTTGGGATCTTGGACACGCACGTATGTGCACCCGGCGTGAGTTTAAGCCACCAGGTCCGGGACTCGAACCACAGTCAATTACTTGGGATTTCAGTGACATAGCCATTACGCTAACTGCTGGTCCCTCCTGTCTATCTTGAACCCAACGGGCTTCGTAGCTGAGTTTATTTGAGAAGTAGCAATAAGAGAATTTTGGGTTTATGCTTTTTGCTCCTTGTTCTTGTTTTTTTTTGGTTTACATATTTATTTTTGAAAGGTTATTGTGAAAGGAATGGAAGAAAAATTTGATTATTACAATGAAATTGTTAACAAAAAGTCCACTGATGCTTCTGAGCCAAAAATAACAACAAAAAAGATAATTCCACCAATTGGTGAGTTCAAGACACGTGGAGATAAATCAGGGGGAATCATTTCATCAGCAGTCTACAAAGTAACCTGTAAGGAAGTATAGAAGAAGATGATCTATTAGCACATTAACAACATTAGAGATTATATTTATAATAATGTGCTGACAAAAAATAATTTAAAATGAAGCTTCAATAATGTCCACTGCATAAACTGAGATTACTGCTCTCACACAGCCTTAATTTACTGGGACACTTGCCTTGCAAGTTGTGTGAGAGGAAGGCCCTTCACTATCTTGTAGCTTTTATTTGTCCAGCAAAATGGTTGTCAATAGGGTATCTAGTATTATGAAAAATGACCTCAGAACATGGACTGGCTTAAAACAAATCCCCTAAATAAAAGTAGAAATTGAAAATGAAAAAGAATTAGAATTCTTTGTCTAATTTTGTCTTGTGGACAGGCTGTTACAAAAATGACTCCAATGATTCAATATTGTTGACATTATTTTCATTTAATAATAATTAAATAAAGAGGCCTCAGATAACTAGAAAATCTCTTATGCAGCTACATTTCTGATTGGTTAATCTACTACTCAAAAAATGGAATAAATTGTTCTTCAATGAGTAGCAATAAATGACAGGCACTGTGGGTAAATATTTTGTGCATTATCTCAGGATACATATTTGATTCCAAATATAAAGGGAATCATTTTCAATGTAATGTTCTCAATATTTTTTGAGATAGCCAGCTTCCAAGAGAGCTCCTAAGAATTCCTGCCTACTGGGAGTTATACCCTCTAGGAGTCCTGTTTCATTGCACTAAAGTTGTCCTAGTCAGTAGCTTTTCACAGAAATGATGGTATGACATTTCCAAATTTGTTGACAAAAGACTGGTTTCTGTTTGGGGCACCCTCTCTCTTGCTCTGTATTTCTTGCTCTCTCTAGGATCACTCACTTGGGAGGAAGCCAGTTTCTATGCCATGTGTTGCCCTGTGAATCCGTAGAGTGGCCCATGTGGCAAGACATTGGCCTTTAGCCAACAGCTCTAGAGAAACCCTTAGTTCAACAACTGTAAGTAATTGAGACCAGCCAGCATAAGAGTGAGCTTCGGGGCTGATTCTCCAGTCCCAGGTGAGCCTTGAGAAGACTGCAGCTCCAGCTGACAGCTTACCTGCAGCTTCAGGAGAGAGTCTAAGGTATTTACTTGCTTTTCATCTTCTTTCTTTTTTAAAAAAGAATTATGTATTTAATTTTCCTTATTGTTATTACTGCTATTTTTTAATGTGACCAGAGAGAGAGACAGAGAGAGAGAGAGGGGAGAGGGGAAGAGTGAAAAAGCAAGCGCCCTGGTCCAGAACTTGAACCATGGTTGGTCATGTAGGAGTCAAGTGCCTTAACCACCATGCCACAAGTCTGACCTATCTTTTTCTTTTATATAACAAATGTAAAGTGAAAAAGTTATGATTCAAGTTCTAAAGGAACCACTTATTTTTTTTTTTTTTTGAGAGGTTTTCACTATAGGGTGCGTGTGCTCACCAGAAAGACAGAGAGAGACAGAGAGATAGAAAGCAAGAAATCACCCCCCACCACCACCACCACCGGGTGATGGCCACACTGCAATCCCTTCTCCTCCATTCTCCTCTTGGGGTCTTGGGCATGCACACACATGGCCGGTGTGAGTCTAAGCCACTGGGTCCGGGACTTGAAGTGCGGTCGACTACATGGGAGTCCAGCAACATAGCCATTACACTAACTGCTGGCCCCAAAGGAACCACTTTTATTTCTCACTCTATAGCTTCCTCTCTTGCTCAGTTGGATTGGGTGCCATATGACGTAAGATGTATTTCCTTGGAGAAGTTACATAATCTAACATTCTTTCATCTTCATTTATAAGATGATTTTTATTCAGTAATATCTATTATTGAATATTGACTATTTACTATAAACACTTACCATATTTTATCTCATTTATCCTCTCAATAACTTTTTTTATAGCTATTATATCCTCAATTTACATGTAATAAACCTAATGTTTAGTGATTGCTCATAGTATGTGACTAGCAAGTTTAGATTTCTTAACTCCAAATTTCTACAGCAATATGTAATCTTCCTTGCTGCATTTACTTTCGCACTGAGATTTCAAATATTTTAGTAAGGAAATAGGGATATTGAATCAAATTCTGCATTTTCCATGAACAGAATTCATACCTGCCAGCATAGGACAGTGGGTGGATGTCTAACTGCAAACATATGTGTTGGGTTTCTCAGTGAAGTGACTGAACCCAAAATTGACTCAAGTCAAGGAACTTTTTTGCATTTTTATTACCATTAATATATTTTATACAAATATGGCGCTTTTTAAAGATAATATATAAATGTGGGGAGAGGTTTGACAATTTCCCCCTCTCAGTTTGAAAAGAGACATAAATGAGTCTCACATGTATGCTATCTCTTTGCTTTCTTCTCTCAGAAAGCCCATGGTTGACAGGCCACGTGGCTTGAATCCGTCTAACACAACTTTGAATCACCAGTTGCCCATTCTTTTTGAAACTCATTTTTCTTATTTACACAGTGAAGTTAGCCCTCAAGACACTCTCGAGGATTAAACAAATAGTAGTGTAAAAGATAGTAATTACAGGTCAACGATTCTTAAATCCACAGCTCTGAAAATAATAGATTTTTAAGGTATGGATAATATAGGGTGAGTGCTATATTTTTCACTGCAGACATTTTGATGAATTTAGTTATGAATCATGGACTGTCTCTAGAGCAAAGATCATATAAGATAGGACATAAACGTCATTTAACTTTTGAAATCTCAAAAAGCCTAATTCTCAAACCAGAAAACCTTGCCCCAATATTTTGAAAAGGTCTATGAATATATTTTTATTATTGCATGTAATAATAAAAATCTGGCTTAAAACTTATATGTAAAACAAAACTATATGTAATGATACTACTAATTAGATTTAAAACAGAATTCTCAAGATTTGTATGAAAATGCTTTTGACTTCAAGTGTCAAAATTATCTTTACAAGTGGCAATTAGGAAAATTATTCTGACCTTTTTGAGGCTGAAGAAATTGAATTACAAAAAGATATGTGTAATTTAGATGAAATTAAGTTAAAAATTAAGATCACAGTTGGGATTAAGGATCCTTAATTTACTTGCTTTGTATTTAACTCCTTGATTAGACAACTTCCATTTTCAACTCAAGTACTTTTGGAAAGAATTAGTTCTGCAAAATTATTTCATTAGTAACAAGAAAATAGCTGCCTTTTCTATCTATGTTTTTCTTTGAATTAAGACACTCAAATTAAATTTTGGAAGACCAAGTCTGTATATGATCTTTATATTTGCCATTTGTTGATATAATCTTAATCCTAATCATATAATCTTCCTCAATCAGATAGGTTAATAAATATATTATATGAATATGTGTCATATGTAAGGAAACATGAATATACACATGCAAATCTACCTTTCTGTGCTCATTAGCCATCTAGTGACTTTGGAATATATTGATGACAAAAAGAAAAGACTATGTTATTTTAATTACTACTTTGAAATATTTATTGTTTAAATTTTATTCTGTTTTTAGTACTTAAATATAATTACTTAGATAAATTTTGAAGTTGTATTTCTTCAAGCAAATCTTGATTTTGACTTTTTTATGAGCTCTGCTTACTGTATTCCTCACATTGAACTGATATAAGCAAAATTTGAAGCAATTGCCATTTGAATTTATTTTTCCTTCACATGAACATCTTTGTCAGGGGAAGACGAAGTCTGGGCATCTTGTGATAGAAAATTTGTCTGCTACAGGATTGCTAAAGAATGAAAGGAGAATACCTAAGGGCTTCATTGTTTCAGAAGGATAGGACAGTAAAATGAAGTTATAATTTAGAGTTTATATGTTCTCCCATCATCAGATATCTTAGTGCAAATAAATTAATAAATAAAATTAGGCTGCCTCCATAGGCTGGTGGTTAGGCAGCAGGATCCCATATGGCTGACCATGCAGTGAGATTTGAAAAACACGCTGGGTGTGTGTTCCTGAAAGGTGAGTGAGATGGAGAACGGATTGCGGTGTGACCATTCTCCCTGGGGGCTTGCTTTTTCTGCTCTCTCCTTTCTTTGTTTCTCTGTCTCTCTCTCTCTCGTAAGTGAACATACCCTCTTAAAAAAAAATCACTTTTATATAAGTGTCCTATATACTTTGATTTATTTTGTAACATTGAACAACCGAAGATACCTTGCAATATAAAATACAGGGTAGTATTAGGGTAATTTATTTATTTATTTTTGGAGAGGTTTTTGCTATAGGGCGAGTGCGCTCGCCAGACCGACAGAGAGAGACAGAGAGACAGAAAGTGAGAAATCACCCCCCAGGGAGGATGGTCACGCCGCAATCCCTTCTCCTCCATTCTCCTCTTGGGATCTTGGGCACGCACGCACACGCGCTCAGCGTGAGTTTTAAGCCACCAGGTCTGGGACACGAACCACGGTCGACTACATGGGAGTCCAGCGACTTAGGCATTGCGCTAACTGCTAGGGTTATTTTTCATTTTGGAGCTCTTATTCTATTGCTGAATTACTGAGCTTGTTTAGTTAATGTTTGTGTTATCTTACTTATTACTTATTTTGTGGTAGATTTTGTATGAGATGCTTGTGTGCTTTGTTAACTTGGCATGCTTGCTTACTCAGAAATGGAAGAGGCTAGTGATATAATACTATGTGGAGACATAATAAGCTTTGAATAGAGGCATTATATTTCAACTTTGTTTTCTATGTACCTTTTTTTTTTTTTTTTTGGAGAGGTTTTTGCTATAGGGCACGTGCACTTGCCAAAAAGACAGAGAGAGACAGAGAGTCAGAAACCGAGAAATCACCCCCCCCCCCAGGGGGGATGGCCACACCGCAATCTCTTCTCCTCCATTCTCCTCTTGGGATCTTGGGCACGCACGAACATGTGCCCGGCGTGAGTTTAAGCCACCAGGTTCAGGATTCAAACCACCGTCGACTACATGGGAGTTCAGTGACATAGCCATTACACTAAGGCCTGGTCCCTATTTTCTATGTACCTTTAAACTAAGTTGTTCTTTACACTTGGGGAGTAGGTATATTAGCACATTTATGAAAATGCTGCTTTACAGGATATCCTGTTTGCTTACATATAAATTTCTAATTTATTGATAAAATTTATTTATATTTAACTTTAAATGAAGTAGAAAATATGATAAATTACTAAACTCATCTAATGAAAGTTACGTTTTAATAATTTCTAACTAGCTTTGTAAACCATGACTGGAGAAGGAGTAATTTAGGTTTTTTATTTTTTTGCTATTATCTTTGTAGATTTTTTTTTTTTTTTTGGAGAGGTTTCTGCTATAGTGCACGTGCGCTTGCCAGACAGACAGAGAGACACAGAGACAGAAAGCGAGAAATCACCCCCCGGGGAGATGGCCATGCCACAATCCCTTCTCCTCCATTCTCCTCTCGGGATCTTGGGCACGCACGCACACACGTCTGGGTGAGTTTAAGCCACCGGGTCCAGGACTTGAACCACGGTTGACTACATGGGAGTCCAGTGACATAGCCCTTACACTAACTGCTGGTCCCTATCTTTGTAGATTTTTTAGGACTAGATGCGAACCTAGTGTGGGTATTGAAAACAGTCTCATTGCACTGAAGCCTCTGGGTCATATCCCTTTGGGACAACACTGATGTGTTCAGCTCTGTGTGGACAAAATCAGTGAGGTTCATCTTATCAAGAAAACAGAGGCTAGACTCAGTCATAAAAATTTAGAAGCCACACAAAAACAAACTACAAAATTCCTAGACTTCGTTCTACTAATTGTTATGTGTGGTGGATTTATCTAGTATATAAATACTCTTATACCCAGTGATATTAGACACTGCCTCGGAATGATAAGTCTTATTAAAAAAGGTAGACAACAAAACTGAACATTCATTACAGCCACTTTAATGTTTTCAAGTGAGTAATAAGTGCTATATTCTTATAAGTTTTCTAAATTTGCATTAATCTATGTGAAGAATTTGCTTATTCTTTAGGAATTTTGAGTTATAACACATTTATTTTCTTGAGGTAACACCCTATTAAAGAAAAATGTTCACTGATAGTATTTCCGCAATGGAAAGGTCATATGTCTGACACTTTATTTCCTTTGTTTTTTAGTTTATTATTTATTTCTTTCCAAGAGAGAAAGAGAGTGAGAGAGAGGTAGAGGCACATTGGGTCTTCCTGCTGTGATTGACCTCCCACCTCAGCTGGTCCAGATCTTGAGTACCCACCCTTGCTCAGCTTGATCAGAGAGGTGGCAGTACACGATCCCAGGACCTTTCCTGTTTGGGTCCCGTTGTATTATCACCACACGACTACCTGGGCTTAATACAATATATATTTTCTTTTCTTTTTTTAAAAAAAATATTTCTAGGGATCCTAGTAGATTAACAATTCTAATTGCAAGACAGATGTTTCTTTCCTTTGAGTTAAATGAACAGGTGTCCTTTAGCAGTAAAATAAAAGAGCCCTTCTTTAGTGCCTTCATGGAAATAATCCTTATTGTTATTTTTAAATTGCACACTAGAAATTTTAATATTTGTATCCCAGTTTAAATTATCTTAAAGCACAGAATACATTTAAAGTTGGAAAGCCTATAATGAGGATTTTTACATTTAAATTACTTAATCTTTCTACATGGAATTTGCATGCCATTTCTTGAAAGAATACTGCCTGTGAGCTAATTACAAGAATTAGATTTTGCGCTCATCGTTTCTTGGCATTTAGTGGGATATTTGGCTTGAATTGTTTTGAGGTTTTACAAAAAAGGTACATAGAACATAAATGTGAAATATAATGCTTCCATTCAGATAGTTCAGAACATGGCAAGCCCTTATCTTTGAAGATGAACAAAGAGTTTAGGAAATCAGAACCCTAACTAAGAAAAATAAACAAAAATTTAGAAAGTAACTATCTTGGAAGTTTTCCCCTGCTCCTGTCAAAACATGAAGCTCTTTATCTAATTGCAGAATTAGAAGAGAATAAAGAAAAGAACATTTGCAATAAATCCTGAATGTTGGACAATAGAAAAATAAAATTTCTATCCCTTTGAAAAGAAATGGAATAATTTGAGATATAGTTTACTTAGTAACTATAGCTAGTTGATATTATTGGTGACATACTGACGGGCAGAAGGCAGTTACAAGGTGTTCAATGCTACGCACTTCTGCTGATCCAATTATCTCACCTCCCACTGTAGCCATGAGCT
>NW_006159975.1:529347-579626 GCF_000334495.1 Tupaia belangeri chinensis | reverse complement strand
AGATCCAGACCTCGGTACCCTTTCATTACTCGATGTTCAAACACCCGAGTGCAAAGTTGATCATTGAGATTGGAGAGAGTTGGCAGCACCTATTCACATTTCTCACATCCTCTTTCATTAAACAAAATCGTTTCAGAAGCTCTGTTAGAGTGACATTTGGTGACAGACCGTCAGTGCTGTCATTTGGGCATTAAAATAACCAACTAATTTTTCCATTTTAATTAGCTTTCCTTTCTTGTTCTAATACCAATTGAAATTTAAAATTTAAGAACAGAGATAATACCAAGTCATGCTAATATCCGTCTGCTTCTCTCCTGGTTGAATTGAACTGCTAAGAGCAACTTCATTATTTAAATACAATGTAACTTAAATGCGTGGTAAGAACATATGTGTCAGCTAAAAAAATTATAATCTTTTTGATGATGCCTTAGAAGAATTTTTATGTGTTAGGTATCATACTGGAAGTTTTCGTTTGGGATTCTAAATATAGTCTCCTAAAGTTCAGATTTATATAATAATTGCAACTTTTCAGAAAATTTATAAAGTATAAAGGATGTAAAGTAGGATCAAGATATGCCCACTGAAACAACTTTAAACTTAGGCATACCTTAGTTTGAATTGCTTACCAAGCAAACAAATTAATCTAAGTGTAAATTTCCTTTTTTTTTTTTTTTTTTTTGGGGGATTTTTATTTCCTTTTTTTTTTTTTTTTTTTAGGGAGATTTTTGCTATAGGGTGCATGTGCTCACCAAAGAGACAGAGGCACAAAGTGAGAAATCACCCCTCAGGGGAATGGCCATGCAGCCCTTCTCCTCCATTTTCCTCTCAGGATGTCGGGCACACACACACACATACCCAGTGGGAGTTTCAAGTACCTGATCTGGGACTGGAACTGCAGTCAACTACATGAGAGTCCAATAACGTAACCATATACCATCTGCTGATTCCAAATTTCCTTGTCTATATATGAAAACAATAGCTATGAGGTTGTTTTTAGAACTAGATTAAGTGCTAATTTCAGTGCTTAGTGCATGTTTTTTTGTCTGGTTTGGAAATAAGATAATAAAGGCTTTGTAGAATTAATTTGAGAGGGTTCTTTCCTTTTGAATCTAAATGTAAATAAATTTTAAAATAAATCAACAAACAAATTGAAAACAACATAAAAGTAAAGAAAATTATATTGTCTAAAAAAAGAAATTAAGATGTGTATTTTTTTTCTTAATTTAACCAACAAGAATTAGAAATAGTTTGAGGAGAATTAGGACTAGTTCTTTAAAAGTTTTGTTGAATTCAGGAGTAAAGCCATTGAGACTTGGGCTCTTCTTTGTTGGGACACTATTTATTACCGATTCAATCTCATTCCTTGTTATAGGTCTATTCAAACTTTCTCTTTTGGTTCAATTTGGTAAGTTATATGTGTCCAGAAATTTGTTTTTCTTGTTTGTTGGCATATAATCTCTCATGGTGTTCTCTGATGACATTTTGTATGTCTGCTATGCCCATGGTAATAATACCAGTTTCTTTGCTGAATGATTTATCTGGTTCCTTTCTCTGTCCTTCTTGATTAATCCAGGTAATGGTGTAAATTTGTTTCTCATTTCAAAGAAACAACTTTTGATTTCATTTATTTTTTGTATACTTCTTTTATTCTCTATTTCATTTATTTTTTCTCAAATCTGTATTTCTTTCTCCTGGAATTTGTTGTTGTTGTTGTTGCTGCTGCTTTCTCAGTCCCTCTGTTCTGTTGTTAGGTTGTTTATTTGCCACGTTTCTACTCTTTTCTTGTGGGCACTAATCGCTATGAACTTCCCTATTATGACTGCTTTTGCTGTTTCTCGTAAGTTATAAACACTTTTTTGCTGGTTATCAAAGGTGTCTAGAAACCTTTTAATTTCAGTTTTAATTTCCTTTGTAGTTATAAAGTCATTCAGAAATAGGTTGTTTAATTTCCATGTGTTTGTCCATTTTTGAGGGCTCTTTCTGTAGTGTATTTCAAGTTTATTTTGATTCCATCATGGCCAGAAAAAATGCTGAATGTAATTTCTATACATTTGAATTTTGAAAGGCATGTTTATTCCCTTTCATGTGGTCAATCTTCAAAAAACGTTCCATGTAGGAGTGAGAAAAATGTATATTTTGTGGTAGTTGAGTGAAATACTCTGTAGATGGCTATCAAGTTTGTTTTATGGATGGTAAAACTTAGATCTTGTGTCTCTTTGTTTATTTTTTTGTCTAAATGTTCTGTCCAGGGGAGACAGTGGGGTGTTGAAATACCTTACAATTATTTTTTTGCAATTTATCTCTCCCTTGGGATCTAACAGTCTCTCTTTGATGTATTTTGGTGTTCCAGTGTTGGGTGCATAGATATTTATAAGTGTTATATCTTCATGGTGAAAAGTCCTTTTAGTACTATCCAATGTCAGTCTTCATCTCTTCATACATCTTTCATCATAAAGCCTATTCTGTCTGATATCAGTATCACAACTCAAGTCTTTTATTGGTTTCCACTTGCATGGAATGCAGATGCAATATCTTTTTCCAGCCCTTTACTTTCAGTCTATGTATGTCCTTATCAGTGAGGTGTGTTTCTTGTCAGTGGCATATAGATGGCTTCTGTTTTTGTATCCATTCAGCCAGTCTGTGTCTTTCAATAGGAAAATATAATCCATAAATGGTCGATGTTATTGATAATTGTGGACTTATTCTTGTCATTTTGTTACCCATTTTCTCAGTTGTTTTTGGCCTCTTCTGTTTATCTCTCTTTAGTTATACTTATACAATACTTCCCTCAATATTGCCTATAGAGCAGATCTAGTATTGGTGAATTCTTTCAGCTTTTTGCTTATCTGAAAATATTTTTAGTTGTTTTTTTTCTTTTTGAAGGATAATCTTGCTGGATATAGTATTCTTGGCTCAAATTGTTTTTCATTTAATGATTTAAATACATCTTCCCATTCTTTCCTTGCCTGCATCGGTTCAGTTGAGAGATCTGTTGTTAGCCTAATGGGACAACCTGTAAAATTAACTTGCCATTACTCCCTTGGTATTTTTAGAATCTTGACTTTGTCTTTGATTTTTCCCAATCTGCCTGTGATGTGCTAGGGGGAGGATCTTTTTGTGTTGATTCTATTTGGGGTCCTTTTTATTTCTTGAGTCTGAATTTCTCTGTGTTTCTCTATATTTGAAAATTTTTTCAATAGTATTTCATGAAAGAAGGTTTCCATGCTTTTAGCAGATTCTTCACCATCTGGAATATCTATTTTGCAGATATTGGGGATTTCATGGTGTCTAGAATTTCCTGTATGCTGTCCTCATTTTAGGGGGTTATTTTTTCATTCTTTTTGGTGGTTTGGTCCAATCTACTATTAATGCTTTCTAGGGATATTTTAATTTCTTGTATTATATTATTCATTTCCAGAAGTTCTGTTTGATTCTTTTTTTAGTGTCTGTTTCTTTTGAAATTCCTCTTTCATGTCCTGTAATGATTTTCTCATTTCTTGGAACTGATTGTCAGTTTTCTCTTGCATCTTGTTGCGTTTTGTCACTATGAATATTTGGAATTCTTTTTCTGACATGTCTGTGTATGTCTCTGCGGTCTATTGTTGATGAGGTGCTTTTGTGCTCACCTGGGGGAAAGATACCCCCTTGTTTTCTCATATTTCTTTGAAATCTATGCTGGCTTTGTTATCTGGTGCAGTATTCATCTTTTCCTATTTATTGGAGTAGAGTCTGTAGTATCGTAAAAGGAAATTTCAGCCTTGGTTCCCAGGTGTATTCCTAATGGAGGACCGTGTCTCCTAAATCAGAGCAGCTATGAGTAACTTCAGGTGCTTGGCTCTTCAACCAGTTTTAGCTCTTGATGAGTTGATAGCAAGCTAAAGAGATATAACTAAGTAAAGAGGACTGAGTCATCTGCTGTGCTGGATGCAGCGTGTGGGTTGGTGTGTCAAAAGTTCCAAAGTTACTCCCAAGAGCCTGAGGGTACATTTATGAGAAGAGGCCTGCTAAGATCAGGCCCAAGTCTCCTAGTGGGTAGTGTGAGTGCAGGCCACCAGAGTGTGGGTGAACAGAGTGGGAAGTTACAAAGTTACTTCTAGGGTGTAGGGGTACACTTAGGAGAGGAAGTCTACTGAGACCATGCCCAAGTCCCCCAATGGGTGGAGCTAGCCCAGGCTTCTAGAGCACTGGGTGATTGAATGGGAAATGTTCCCAAGTTATCCCCAAAGCCTGGGGGTACACTCACAGGAGAAAGCCTAAAAGACCAAACCTGAGTCTCCTGGTAGGCAGGGTGAGCCCAGGCCTCTAAAGCACTGGGCAATAAAATAGTGAAAGTTTCAAAGTTACTCCCAGGGCCTAGTGGTGTACTCATGAGAGGAGACCTGTCGAGCTTCATCATGTTTTGCAAATTGTTCAATCTAGCATTTGAACTGCATAGTCAGGCATGTGAGATCCAGCCACTTTAACCACCAAGCCACCTACTGGCCCCCCATTCTTTTATTCTTTTATTATCACCTTTTATCTTAAAGTTTACTCTTACTATTAAATTATCTCAGCAAAAATTTTACCTTATCAGTTCCTCTAGTTCATCGTTTGTGAAACATTTTAGTATAAGGGACCATCTTCACTCATATAATAATAAGAATCCCTAATAGCTTTTATTTATTTGGGTTATATGTAATATCATTTGTTGTATTACACATTTGAATGAAGGAATACAAATAATATATATCTTCATTAGAATAACAATAATTTACATTATTTATGTTCATAGAAATAACACATTTTAGTATAAATATCCCAATTTTGGAAATGTCTATAGTTCCTAAAGAAAAAATAAATTTAGAGAGAACAGTAGCATTATATTACATTTTATAAATCTAGTTTTAAAGAAGATAGCTAAATTCTCCCATTTGATTTTGCATTTGATCTATTGTGATATGCTTAATCATGAGCTTCTGTAAAACTCCATTGTAAGGTCGTAAGATGGCAGAAATAAAAAAGGCAAGTGATATCCTAGTAGTATTATGAAAATAGATTTGATCCTAGAGAGTCCTTGAAAGGATCTTTAAGAACCCCCAGATCATTTGAGAAACATTGTTGTATTTCCTACCATCTTCGTATTGTCCTTCACTCTACCTACAATTTTTTGTCATACCAGTGTGGGAAAAATCGCAGAAAAAGTTCAGTGCTACTTTGCCCTATTTCTTAGCTGCATTTATTCAGATGAAAACTGGGGAAGCCTACAGAAGAATATGAACTTACCACATGCATTTCCTTCAAGTTCTCAGTATTGCCAGGCAGTGATACTACACATCACAGACCCTTAGATGTCTCTCTCTTACTAGTCTGTCTTTGACTCTTTGACCCCCAAATCTCTTCCGTTATACTCACCTTCAATTGATAACATCCTATCTCAAGAAGATGGATTTTTATTTGTTTATTTCTTCCATGAGTGACAAAGACAGAGAGAGATGGAGACAGTACTCCACACAAGACCTTGAAGCCTGTCTTGTTCCGCCCCAGATCACGGGCATACATGTACCCGGTGTATTCAAAGAGGTCTTTGAATGCAAACTCAGAACTTCCCATGAAGATCAGCCTTGCGGGGACCAGCAGTTAGAGTAATGGCTGTGTCGCTGAGCTCCTATGTAGTCGACCGCGGTTCTAGGCCTGGATCTGGTGGCTTAAACTCACGCTGGGCGCATGTGTGTGCGTGCCCAAGATCCCAAGAGGAGAATGGAGGAGAAGGGATTGCGGTGTGGCCATCCCCCCTGGGGGGTGATTTCTCATTTTCTATCTCTCTTTCTCTCTCTGTCTTTCTGACGAGTGCACACACCTTTTAGCAAAAACCTCTCCAAAAAAAAAAGAAGAAAAAAAGATCAGCCTTGCAGAGCATTGTATTTTACTGCTGTGCCACTGTCTAGTACACATAATTTTTATTTTGTTATTTCATTTTATTTCATTTAAGGGATTCATGACAAAATAAAAACCATTTATTAAAACATACTCATTTCATAATATGCTTATCTGAACAGTTGCTTGGTGGTTAAGGTGGCTGGATCCCACACGGTTGTCTGTGTGTTTCATGTCCTGACTCTGCAGCTTAAGAAACATCGTGGGTGCCTGTTCATGTGTGCCCAAAGCCCTCAAAAAAGAGATAAATGGAGGAGAGGAGATTACAGCATAACCATGCCCATGGGGGGTGGGGGTTGCTTTTATTACTTTCCTTCCTTGTCCCTGATCCCCCACAGTGGGCCATGTGTCTCTGACAAATTAAACAAACAAACAACAACAACAAAACCCTTATCAAATTTAAAATGTAAAGTTTGTTGACCACCTAAGGGAAAAAGTAATAGAAACCAAAAGAAGAATTGGTTATTTTGTTCACTCCTATAGCTAACTGAAATGAATAATTTAATTGTGTTAAAGCATTAAGATCGGATATGTAAGGAAGAATACATTTACAAATGTCAGAACTACTGGATGGTGCAATTTGTGTGATTTACCAAAATAAAAACATTTCAGTAACAGTCTATAATGATCCAATTTTACAGAGTAATATATATTACTTATTACAATGCAGTTGTTCTTCCTTATGACTTTAAATCAAGTTTAGTTTGCTCTTTCTATTCCTTACTTAAATCTGAATGCTTGTGATTCAACATTCTTGGTGGGGGGGAGGGCTTAAAATTCTCAGAATAATTTAGTATATGTTTTTATTTTACTTTATCCTTAGTCAGGTTTGCCCTCTTGGGTCTCTGGAAAAATGGAAGATTGTGCCTCTTATATCAATGATATATTAGTCACAAATATACATGTGTGTGTGTGTGTATTTCTATCTACGTATCATTCATGTATCTCTACATATCTCTTAAAAATACATTTTCTAAAGTTACAAAGAAATTAGTTCCTGATCTACTCTTATCATTTTCAATGACTGATCCGTAAGTAGGTTAACAAACTGTGAGTGTTTCCCTGCTGGAGAATAAACAGAAACTACTTCTCTTATTATAAATAAATTTAAAGCCTCTTAAAAGTCTCAATATAGACCACATCTTCTGGGATATAAATTATCCTTAATAAAATAAAGTTAAATTATATTGAAACTAAACTTTACAACTAGCCTAACTTATCCCTCCTATGAGACAAGTAGTCTGTTCTCTTCTGTTGCTTTTTGGCATTTTTAGGATTATTTTGAATGTTCTTAACATGTACAAATTCAGATAGAAAATTTCACCTTTTCAACCCTATCATGTTCAATTCCTGCTAAATTTTTCTTAAATTTTTGATGCTTGTCTATAAGCCACAGTAATTAATTTCATTACATTTCTCAAAGAAAATAGTAACAGAAATAGTAGATTCTTCACTTATGAATAGTATAAATTCCTAGAACTTTAAGTGATGTGATGGTGTGGGTAGGCTGACAAGAGTTACACAGAAGAGTCCTTGCTTGTTTTGGAGCACAATCCATGCAGGTATAACTCCACTCACACCACACATGTTCATCTACTCATGCTTAAGAATGTGGTAACTTTGGTCTTTAGATTTATCTGTATAAACTTCAAAAACAAATTTAGGGCTTGAAAATAACTTTTACAGATTATAGAAACAAATGGGTATTCTCTTTTTTATATACTCTATTTCATTTTATTTCAGAATTTTTATTTACATTTAATTTCTATACATCACTGTGGCATATATTATGACATTTCAAAGCATGCATGCAAGGTGCAATAATCAAATCAAGGATGATACCATATTCATTGTCTTCAGCAAAGAACACCACATTATGATGTGTATCATTAATTGTTGTTCTACTATTCTTTATCTCTCTCTATATATCTATCTCTATTTATCTAGTCCCTCCTAACCTCACCCCCTACAAAAATAAGATCATATTGAAATACATATGTTTATAAGACTAAATAAGAATTTACTAAAAATATCTTCAGAAATTTCATAGAATATTAGGGTTCTAGTACATAGTAATTAAAAAAAAATTGACTTAATGGGACCAGCAGTTAGTGTAATGGCTATGTCGCTGAACTCCCATGTAGTCAACTGCAGTTTGAGTCCTGGACTCAGCCTTAAACTCACGCCAGGTACATGTGCCAAAGATCCTGAGAGGAGAATGGAGAAGGGATTGTGGCATAGCCATTCCCCCTTGGGGGGGGGTGATTTCTCACTTTCTATCTCTCTGTCTCTCTGTGTCTTTCTGGGGAGTTCACGCACCCTATAGCAAAAACCTCTAAAAAATAAATGACTTAAATTCTATGATATATTTTAACCAAAAGCAGATCAAAGAAAATGAAAATGAATCTAGATGTGCTGGTTAGAACTAAACATTCACATTCAATTCTAGATACCAATTCTAAAGTTGTGTATACAAAGAAGAATGTGTTGGAAGACAGTGACAGGCAATATAGGTAAATTCAAATGATATTAATTTATGTAGACATTTATTTATATCTTTCTTCTGTTACATTTCATAGTTGTTTTGAGGTACCTTATACAAATACACAAAGGAGATAGAAATTCAAATAGAATGAAAACTCAAGAGTAAATGCAAACAGAAAACATGCAATGATTATGTAGTAATGCAAGCTTTGATGACTGAGTATGGTGCTGTGGATACATAGTCCTTAGAGTTCTGGAGTTTCCTGGCATCCATATAGAAAATATGGTTATTAAGCTGACTCATGTAGTCCTAAAAGAAAATCAAGATGTATGCAAAGTACTCAAGATCTTTTGACACTAGTCTGAAAGAAATGACTCACATGGCTCTTCATACTGGGAACACTGAGTAATATAGAAAACAACATCCTCAACAACATCTCTTAAATAAATAAAAGAACTACTTCCATATACTTCTATATTGTCCCATGATAAAAGCCCTGGACAAAATATTCCTGAAAATTATTCTTCCAAGGAGCCAAGATCATGTGAAATAAATACAGAACTTTTAACTTGATTCAGAGACAAAAAAAAAAAAAAAAAAAAACAACTAATTATCAAAGCATGAGTGACTGCAGATCAAGTCACTGGGGATGTTGTGGAAACGTTGGCAGTGGGAATAGTTGGGACAATTCTGCAATCCATGCTACAGACTACTGGACTGGCAATTTTTGGAGGAGGCAGCCTAGACTGAAATCCACTTATGCCCCTTATGGACTGTGTAACTAAAGCAAATACTCAAACCCCTCTGTGCTTTTTGAGTTCCAAGTGTAGTTTAGAAGTGCTATTGGAGCTAGTGAGCGGCAGAGTGGTTAAGGTGCTGGACTCCCACAAAGTCAACCAGACCTGACAGCTTGAAACTAACGCTGAGCACATGTGCGTGCTTGCCCAAAATCCCAAGGGAGAATGGAGGAGAGGGGATTGCAGCATGGCCATCCTTCCAGGGGTGATTTTTTGCTTTCTGTCTTTCTGTCTCTCTTTGTCTCTCTGGTGACTGTATACACCTTATTACAAATATCTCTTTTAAAAAAAGTGTTCTCTATCATCCCTTAACAGAAGAAGACTTATAATGTACCTCTGGAAAGAAAAGCTCTAAGAAGTAGGAAAAAAAAAAAAAAAGTAAAAGGAGACTCCAAGAGTCTGAACCAGAGAAACCCCAAGTTAGTATGTCCTGAACTGGCTCCCTGTAAAGTACTGCTCAAGAGGGGATGGATTCCACATGGGGCTTATGCTCTAATCCCAAGCCTGGTCAGCTTGAAACACAGGGGGATCGAGATGTGAGGGCTGGAAGAGTAGAGAAAGGTGATCATTGGTGACTAGATACAGTGGAGGGTGCTTCTCTCTGTGTGTCCCACAAGCTCTATCATTAATAAAAGTTGGAAAAAGTCAGTGTGTCTTTAGTTGTGATGTTGAAACATACACTGAATGATCATATAGCCCTGATGTTACTGAGAGGAAGCAAACAAGACATGTTTCAGGTATGAATCTATTAGTAGCTGTGAGCAAAATTAAGACAGTATAGAAAACAAGTCCCATTTCTTCATAGTAAAAACAACAAAAATTATTTTTTTATTTTACTGAAAGTTTACTCAAAATATTGCATGTCATTGTTATTATTGTTAATAATTAACTGATTTTTCAATCATTTGTGCTTATACCCGTTGGGGCAAGATAGATTCGTCTGATTTTGCATACAATTTCTACAATATGATAAATGCATAATTAACAGGGTCTTATTTTCTTAAAGAATTATTTATTTATTTCCAACTGTTACTATTATTTTTTAATTTGACCAGGCAGAGACAGAGAGTGAGAGAAAGGGAAAGTGGGAAACCAAACTGCCAGGTCTGGAACTCAGACCGTGTTTGGTCATATGAAAATTCAGCAGTTTGAGCCACCACCCCACCTGCCAGCACCAGTTAACAGGGTGTTAATGAATTTTTATTTTGTTTTGTCAAGCCTGATATACTTAGTTGTAATAAAGTTCAACTAAGTTTTTTTGAAGTGAAATTTTATACATATATAATATAAATATACGTGTGTGTGTGTGTGTGTGTGTGTGTGTGTGTGTGTGTGTGTATTTATTTATTTATTTTGAGAAGTTTTGCTATAGGGTGCATGTGCTCCCCAGAAAGAGAGAGAGAGACAGAAAGACAGAAAGTGAGAAATCACCCCCCAGGAGGGATGGGCACACTGCAATCCCTTCTCCTCTATTTTCCTCTCAGGATCTTGGGCATGCATGCCCAAATGCCTGGCATGAGTTTAAGCCACTGGGTCCAGGACTCAAACCATGGTCGACTACATGGGAGTCCAGTGACATAGCCATTATGCCAACTGCTCGTCCTGTGTGTATATTTAAATCTTAACTTTTTTGTAGTTTTAAAAAATTTTTCATGATTTCTTATTCACATTTAATTGTACATTTCTGAAGTACACAATATGGTTTTTCAAAGTATGCAGGCAGTATGTGACAAACAAATGAAGGACATTACAACATGATGAAGTACAGACATTCAGTGTATATTGAGTGGGGATACACAATCTTTGTCTTTCTTTTTTCTTTTTTTGGGGGGGCGGGGAGAGGTTTTCACTATAGGGCGTGTGTGCTCACCAGACAGACAGAGAGAGACGGAAAGACAGAAAGTGAGAAATCACCTCCCAGGGGGGATGGTCACGCTGCAATCCCTTCTTCTCCATTCTCCTCTTGGGATCTTGGGCACGTACATACACGCACCCGGAGTGAGTTTTAAGCCACCGGGTCCGGGACGCGAACTGCAGTTGACTATGTGGGAGTCCATGACATAGTCATTACGCTAACTGCTGGTCCCCAACACAACCTTTGCCTTTCATAGACTGCTTACTTCACTTAGCAGTAAATATTTTATAATCTATCATAAGGTAAGTTGCAATCGAACTCACTATGAGATACCACCTAACTCTAGTAAGAATAGCTTTAATCAAGAAAATGAAGAAGGGCAAGTGCTAGTGAGGCTGTGGTGAAAAGGAAGCATTTCTACACTACTCCTGGGAATGTAAATTGGTACATCCACTATAGAAAACAATAAGGAGGTGCCTCAAATACCTACAAATATAACTACCATACGACCCAGTAATCCTGCTCCTTTGTATTTATCCAAAGCATAGGAAAATTGTCAGAAAGACAGTTGCACATCCCATATCTATTGCAACTTTATTCATGGTCACTAAGACAGAGAATCAACCTAAGATCCCAAGAGCTGATGACTGGATTGAAAAACAAATGTGACCCATGTACATGATGAAATATTATTAAACCATAAGAGACAAACTAAGTTTATTGAGCTTTACTATCTTGTATATACTGCACTCATTTTGTTACTAAGATATAATTATCAGAGTATATAAATATCGTAGTTTCACATCATAGGCCCTTCTTAATGCCCTTATTAATTTCTTCACCTTCTGGGATACCAGTTATTGGCATTTAAAAGTTTCTAGTATTTCTTGTATATTGTCCTCATTTTTTTTTTTTTTTTGGTCTTTTTGGTGATTTTTCTAGGTCAGAAATTTTGTCTTCTACATCCAAGATTCTGTCTTCTGCATGATTTAATCTGCTTTTTATACTTTTGAAGGAGATTTTGTTTTCTTTTATTACAACCTTCATCTCTTAACAGTTCCATCTGTCTATTTTTTATGGTGTCTAATTCTTCCTTTAAATCATGGTAGGACTTCCTCATCTCCTGGAGTTCATTGTCTCTTTTTTCTTGCATCTTCTGGAGTTTGTTGTCTCTTTTCTCTTGCATCTAATTTAGTTTAGTAACTCTGAATATTCTGAATTGTTTATCTCACATCTCCATGAGTTCCATTGTACTGTCTGTGAATGATGAGGAATTAATATTTTCCCTTGAATGAGAGATATTTTATCATATTTTTTGTGCATCAGTAGTTTCTGGTTATCTAATTTCTGCACTGTTATCACTGGAACTAGATATTCCATTGACCGCCCAGTTTCTTGAGAATGGGTTCATCTGGGACTGAGCTGCAGGGTTGCAGTTGAGAAAGTAGGGGGTCATGTGCTGTGGAACACGTGCCACACACTTCAGGAAACTATGAAGTTGAAAGTATTCCTGAGTGGACAAAAGGCAGCAAGAGATTTAAAGCAGTCTCCTGGAAATAGTGAGGAGACCGTGGGGCTTCCAAGATGATTTTTGCCACACAGGAGCAGAGAATGATGGTGGGAGAAAGAGCTGGAAGCAGGGGACTCTGAGCACCTGGACTGGTGTGAAGTGTATTCATGTTGGGTAAATTCACTTTACAAGCTAAGTGACAGTGATTGAATGTATAAATAAATTAAAATAAAAAAGAAATAAAGTATGTAATAAATAAATATATAATATACACAAAAACAATTCCTACATGGTTAAAAGTATATTTCCCTAGACTGACCAGTAGTGGCAACCCTTGAGTTGAAATGTTAGAGAAAAGAGTAACTGAGGATCCTGAGTAGGAGAGGCACTATGTGCGTTTCCTTCTATGTGTGAGAAATACATATTCTATAGTTTAAAAGCAATATGGGCTTATGACTTACAGCTATTCCTCAAAATGAATTTAATTTGTTTTTATTTACTAACTTTGTAAAACAAATACAAACACTCCTCACATAATGACTGAGCTTCATTCCTATGACTAGATTGTTAAGCAAATGCATTAATAAGCAAGGAATTTAAAGGCAGATGTCTTGTGTTTTGTGTCCTGTCACTGCTGAACATGACTTTTGCAATAGATATCAAGTGACATTATGCTAGAATAATGTAATTCTATCATACAAAAAGCATACATTAGATAAGCACAAGAAAGCAACAAGATACACCACAATACAATTGTAAAAATAATTTTTATCTATTCTGAGTACTACTATGGCTGTACAATACAAAATTTATTAAAAATTATATAGTCTTGCATGATTGTGAACACTTCGTATAGTGAACAAGTCAGGAACAAGACAAAGACTGAGAAAGGAGGTCCCTATGCTGGAGACCTGGTTGAAAGTTTGAGAAATAATGAACAGGCAAGTTGTTAAATGAGTTGTGGCTGTATTGTAAATACTGTAATTTGGCAGAAATTGAATCAACTAACTTTGAATCAAATCCAATTACTTTCTAAAAAATACATACATTCACTGAAGTTAAGACCCTAAGGCACAGGCAAAAATCTCAAAAATAGACAAGTAGAACTACATAAGACTAAAAAGCTTCTGTGCAAGAAATGAAACAATAATTAGAATGAAGAGATAACCCACAGAATGGGAGAACACGTGTTCCAATTATGCTTCAGATAAGGGATCAATAGCTAGACTATACAGGGAACTCTAGCAGTTTACCTGGAAGAAAGAAAGAAAGAATCAAACAAAGGAATTATATTTAAAAGTGGGCAAATGAGCTAAGCAACAGCTCTCTGAGCAAGACATATGAACGTCCACAAAGTATATAAAAAAAAGAGTTCCACATCTCTTATCATAAGGATAATGCAAATCAAAACCACAATGAAATACTACCTAACCCCAGACAGAATGGATATGATTAAGAAAATAAAGAACAGCAAGTGTTAGTGATGCTATGGTATAAAAGTAACTCTCCTACATTACTGGTGAGAATGTAAATTAATACAACCACCATGGAGATCAATATGGACGTTCCTCAAAAATGTACAAAAAGAACTACCATAAAACCCAGTAATACTACTCCTAGGTATTTACCCAAAAAATAGGCTAATACTAAGTTGGAAAAATGCTTGCATATCTATTTTTATTGCAGCATTATTCACAATTGCTAAGACATAAATGCCCAAGAACAAATGACTGGATTGAAAAAGTGTCACATTTACACTCTGGTCTACTATTCAGCTATTAAAAAAAAAAAAAAAAAAAAATTGTTACCGGCAGGTGGTGTGGTGGTTAAAGCATTGGATTCCCACATGGCTGACCATGGTTTAAGGGCCAGACCCAGAAGCCTGAAAATCACTCCAAGCATGAGTGCATGAATGCCCAGGATCCTGGGCGGAGACTGGAGAAGGGATTGTGGTGTGACCATCCACTTGGGGGTGATTTCCCACCTTCTCTTTCTTTTTATCTTTCTCCTGTGAGTGCACATGACTATGGAAAAAGCTTACAAAGACAAAAAGAAGAAAGAAACTCTCTCATTTGATATAAAGTGGATAAATATGAAAGATTTAATGCTTTGAAGCAAACCAGACTATGAAAGACAAGAGGAGGGTGTGGGGAGCGAGGGTCAGGGAAAAAAGAAAAACATTTAATGGACACCAGAATGGAAAGTTTTCTGTCAATGATGATGTATTTTTGTATTATTATTATTATTATTATTACATTCAATTAGTCCTTATCATTACAGCATACCAAATGAATTTTTCCAGCATGAATACACTGTATATTAATCCAGTAAAAGATATTGCCATACACATTATCATCAACTGATAATTTTTCATTCTTGTGTTCCTTAAATGTTTTGCTTTTTTTTTTCTCCTTGATTTCCTCCCTTTCACCCTCCTCTATTTTCCACCCTCTGACTTGAGTGACATGCACCTCATGCATGCTGGAAAAAGTCATGTTGCAAGTTGTAAAAATGTACAATGATTAAATAAAATTTAAAAAATTAAATTAAAAGTACTAATTAAAAATTTTTTTAAAAAAAGAAAGAAACAGAATAATGAAAAAAAACACTTTTTATGTGTCCACCCAACTTTGGATGCTAATACATTGCTGGTCTCTTACGACCACCTAGGTTTCCCTGTTCCATCCCATGTTTTCACCATCAGAATGTATAGGTATTCTGAATTTGGGGCTTATAATTATATTCCTTTTTGTTTCTTTATTTTTAAAAATGCATTTTTTTATTTTATATATCTAGGGACAATCTAAATATCATCAGAATTTTGTTAATATTTTCATAGTTCATTTGTTATTCAGTTTTTGGTACTGAATATTAAATATTTGAAGGTGTGAATCTAGTTTTCACCAAACTTGACCTTAAGGATTTATTAGTAGCTTTAGTTACTGGGCTATAAAAATGTTACCTTATTGCTTATAAGTTATGTATTTCATCAAATATATTTCTAATATTAATCTGAGTTATTGTAAATACCTATAGTTCATTTATTTTATTCAATAATTTTAATAATGCCTGTGTATTATTCTATAGTTTATAATTTACCTGATGCTGTATCCTAGAACATGTGAGTTGCTTCCTGCCTTACCTATAATATCTAGTAGTTGCATACTGCACAACTAGTCAAACAGAGACTCACCAGGTTGTCAAAATGCACATGCTCATCTCTACAAAAAAATGGCAAGTTGTTCTTCAAAGTGATTGTACAATGAACATATTTACCAGTAGTATAAAAGAGTGCCACTTATCCACATGCATACCCACAATTAGATTAATCAGTTCTGTTTATTTTTAATTTTTCCAGAGGGCCTATTTGCTTGTCAGAAAGAGAGAGTGAAAGAGGAAATGAGATAGCACACTCACCTCCCCCCCTCCAATGGGGAGTGGTGACAATCCATTCACTTCCATCTCTCTTTCCTTTCAGGATTTTTGGCACACAATCACATACCTGGTATGTTTCTAAAGCCACTTGGTCCAGGACTTGAACCACACAACCAGTCATATGGAATCCAGCTGACCCAACCACCATACCAAAGGCTGATCCCTAGGGCTTTTTTTTTTTTTTTTTAATGTTTGCCAATGTATTGAATGTAAATGGAAAATATGAGTAATTGCAGTCTGTATTTATATATCTATCATTATCAAGGGTGAGAATTTATCTTATATTTAAGTCTTGATTGTTCAGTAAAATTTTTATGATTTTTCTAAAAGTGGACTTAATTTTTAGAACATCCCCTGCTAACAGCATGTCGCCTGTTCATAAATTTTTTTGTACACTTCTCTGGAGATTGGTATGAGTTCTTTTTGGACAGTCGTCTCTTTTCTAGTTTCTGGTTTGTCCATTCAATATTTTATGGTATCTTTTAAGGAACAGAAGTTCTTAATTTAAATGTGTAGGTTATCAGTCCTTTCTTTTATGGTTATCACTTTTCTGTTTTGCTTGCAAAACTCTATTCTACCCCAAGGCCATAAAAATATCTTCCTGTATGTTTTTATAAAAGTTTTTCTAGTTTTGCCTTTCACATTGAGGTTTTAATCCACCTGGAATACATTATTGTGTTTAATAAAATAAGGCTCTAATAGAATGCTTTTCACAGCAATAACATAGTCCAAGTTTAACCAGTATCTTACGTCTTCCATCTCAAAATAGAAAAGATTTAATAAACTTCAGTTCTGACCACCCCGTCATTACATACATACCATCTTTTTGCCCATTATTTTAGCTTTGTCCTTATTTTAAATATTACAAATGAAGCATTTTAAATATAAATAATGTTTCATTTATTCATATTCATGCTTTTCAACTTCTTTGTTTTCCAGTCTTCTCAAAACTTCTACTTACAATTTTCCTTTCTCTGAAGATCGTTCAGGACATTGTTTACCATTTCTAAGGATTTGTTCTCAGTCTGAGTGAAATGGGACGACTGGCAGTTTTTAGGAGAGCATTGACATCATGCGACATGTTTTAATAGAGTCATACTAGCCACTCAGTTACTGTGAGTGGGCAATCAAGTAGGAGGCTATTGTATTATGCAGGGGAGAAATGATAGGGGCTTAAACAGGTAGGTAAGAGCAGAGACAGAAAAAAGTGGATGTATTTGAAGGTGAAAATTAAAGGATTAAAATAATTTGCTTTGCTTTTCAAGCACCTTTGTAAAATAAGATTTTTTAGAGGAAAACTGTAATATTCAACAGTATGTATGGATTTCATTTTGATGGGAAAGTATGGAGTGTAACATTCTTTTTTCTTTTTGTCCTATCTGTCCACAAACAGCAGTAATTCATCATTATGTACAACCAATCTAATCTGTTGGCTTTCTATTGACAATTGTTTTATTTTTAGATATATGGTGTCATGTTGAATCATAAAATATGCCCTGAATCACTTTTTATCATGAGTCATTTGTTATTTAGTCTTTGGTACCCTGGTGTCTTGAATATTTAATATTTTATAATGTTATTACAGTTTTTATCAACCCCTTGAGTCTAAGATTTTATAAGTAACTCTAATTACTGGGCTAAACTATCAGCTGTCTTGAATAGGAGGAAGGTAACAATTACATTTCTGGACTAAACCTGAATAACTTCAGTTTTGGAAACTGGGGAGTTTCCATAGAGAGATGATTAAATGAATAAATGGAAAGAACAGAACAGAGCCTACGAAAAGATCAACAAGAAGGATAACAACATTATGACCCAAGTTAAGATATTTAAACAAAGACATTTTGGTATCATGAGAATGCGCTCGGAGTTATATGCTTTGTTTGTAAGTGTGGATTAAATTGCAGAGAGGAGAAATTGGGGTAAAGCAACCACTGTTTCACTCTTTGTCTAGAATTTTTAAAAGCTGCCTTGGTTGTGTTAATACTCAGGTAGAACATTGTGAACTCTACGAGTTTGGTTTAAAATGTAGAGATCTCACATCTTCAAAATGAACTCAGTATCACTAGAAACAATGTAAAACCACTTACCAAGACTACTCTGAAGCAACAGTGTCAGATGGACCAGCTAGTTTGGGAATTTTTAACCTGCTGTTGAGTGAAGAGCTATAAGGGAAGAGAAAATGTCCCAGGTTAAAAATAACACATTTGGGGCCAGCGTATAGCATAGTGATTATGTTGCTGGACTCCCACATGGCCTACCATGGCTTAACTCCCAGACCGGGTGGCTTGAAACAGGCCAGCATGTGTGCATGCATGCCTAAGATCCCAAGAGGAGAATGGAGAAGATGGGATTGCAGCATGACCATGCCCCTGCGGGGTGACTTTCCACTTTCCCCCTCACTGTCTGTGTTCTTCTCTCTCTCTGGCGAACACATGCACACTGAGGCAAAAACCTCTACAAAAATAATGATAACGATAATAATAAGTTTATTCGAGAACAAATGAGCACAAGTGTAAGATGAATCTGGTGGCTATATCAGGTAGCAAAAGCATGAGGACCTAGAACTGATCATTGCTGTCATATGCAGCCCAAATATTGTATTCAAATCATCTAAATGAGTACGATTTGGATGCATAGCCATAGGCAAAGCCTTATTCAAAACAGGGTCACAGGCTACAGAATTAAGTCTAAATCATGGAAAAAAATGACTGTCTCTATGTAGACGGTCCTGATAAATTTCCACATTACAGACAGTGTGCTTTTGAACTAAGTAAGAGCGTAGCTTGCATAGTTCTGGTAAATTGGTAAATCCTTGTACATTATAGGTGCTCAATAAATGTTTAATTACATGTTAATTCAATTGAATTTGGTTATATTTTAACATGTGACTGAATTACATGCTGTAATGTAACCAAATTAGAAAACTGTGCTTTTGGTCAGTAAATGACTGATAGAAAGGAAGGAAAAAGAAAAGATTGTTCCTGTCAGCCTCTTCCTATCTCAGGACATTGTGTTCTCAGCCAATTCTACAATTACTCTGGACAAGTACAAGGGGAAACCAAGAGAGAATTGGATTGATCCAAGACACTTGAAAAAATTTCTTGCATCTTGGGACCAGTAGTTGGCATAATGGCTATGTTGCTGGACTCCCATGTAGTCGACCACGGTTCGAGTCCTAGACCCAGTGGTTTGAACTCACCCTAGGCGTGTGTGCATGTGTGCCCAAGATCCAGAGAGGAGAACAGAGGAGAAGGGATTACAGTGTGGCCATCCCTCCTGGGGAGTGATTTCTAGCTTTCTGTCTCTCTGTCTCTTTCTTTCTGGTAAGCACACATGCCCTATAGCAAAAATCTCTCCCCCTCAAAAAAAAATTCCTGCATTTCATGATATAAGTTCAAAATTGACTTTAAATGTAAAAACCAATAATCATCACAAGCCTAGAAGAAAAGATGAGAGAATTTTTTTTCTTTCTCTACAGACAGAGTGAATTTGTCAGAGAAAAGAAAGCACCTGCCCACCAAACACACACACACACACACACACACACACACAAACCGGTCACCAAAATCTCTTTTCTTTCATCTCTCTCTGTTAGGCAGCAATTAGACAAGAGCAAGGTGAGACATGCCTGCCCTACCACCCCCACCCCCACCCTAGATGGAAACTCTCACCTGCCTGGGTTCTGTTGGCTTGTAGTTAACAGTGCCTGATAAAAGTGTTATCTGTAAGAAAGTCCCTGCCTTGCCTCAAGGCTGCTTGGCTCAAGGCTGAACCTGCAGAGTAGGCCTGAAGCATGTCCTTAAGCTACCTGTGTCTCTGGAAAAATAGGTATTTGTACATTAGGTGGTCTGTGAATGCTATAGCTTCATCCCTGTCTATGTTTTTTCCTAGAAGAAATCATCTCTTATAGATAAAAATACCAACTACTTGCTTTTGCAGACAACCTTGCAGCTAGCACAGAAACATGCAAACTAGTACAGACAAATCAAACCTGATAGGATATCTGGGATTTTTATTCCCTCCCCCCCCCTACTTTTTTAAGGTTTTGTCATAGGGCACATGCACTCACCTGAGAGACAGAGAGAGGGAAAATAAGAAATCACCCCCCAGGGAGGATGGCCATGCCACAGTCCTTTCTCTTCCATTCTCCTCCTGGGATCTTGGGCATGCATGCACAACTGCCTCGTAATATTCAAGCCTCTACATCTGGGACTCAAACTATGGTCAGCCATGGGGGAGTCTAACACCTTAACCACCATGCCACCAGCTGCTCGCTCCACCTGTTTTTTTCAGAGAGAGATTTTTGCTATAGGGTGCATGTGCTCACCACAGAGACAGAGAGAAACAGAAAGAGAGAAAGCAAGAAGTCACTTCCTGGAAGGTTGGACATACCACAATCCCTTCCCCGCCATTCTCTTCTTGAGACTTTGGGCACACACATAAATGTAGCCAGCATGAGTTTCAAGCCACTGGGTCCAGGACTCAAACCATGATAGATCGCAAGGGAGTCCAGTGACTTAACAACTATGCCACGTGTTTCCCTGTCCCCGACCTCTTAAGGTAAAGGAACACGCAGGCAAATACTGTCCACTCTATAGGATGCTTTTGACTGTTACTACCATCTTGGAGCATACAGCGGCAGGCTAAAAATTCCTTGTGCACTGATTTGTGTTATAAAGATAGTGTCCATCTTTAGTCACCTTTAGTTATGCAGATTATTATCTGCAGCTGTAAGCAATGTGTTACATAAATTTTATCAGGACATGGATCAAATGTAAGGCATGGTGCAACTTTAAGTTATTATAACTATTTTCACAGGGTAGGCGAGGATTGTGGTGAGTAAAATTTGCTAATTTTTAATAGGAGTGTTTTGCTTTGTTTCAGCAACAATCTCCCTTTCTCATGTGTTTTAAAAGCATATGGTTTTAATCTTACCATCAAATGTAATTTGTGGACATAACAAATGTTAATATAATTTACTGAATGAATGTGGAATTCAAGAAAATAGCTTCTCAATGAACAATGATAATACTGAGGGTAGTCTTCTACATTCTTCTGATTTTTATCTATTTCAGATGTCAGCACCTCTGTAATTTGGGACCCAAAAAATCGTGATCATTCAGAACAGAATCATATTACAGCTTCTAAGTTATACAGTGATCAAAAATTAGCGATCAAAATCCCATCTATCTACAAGTCTATGTGACTCCTGCAAAAGTATTAATTTTTATGGAACTTAGTAAGTCCATTTTCTATGCAAAGTTCACTTTTAGGTTTTTAAGTCTATATTCTGGAGTTACTTGAAAAAATTTTTATTGTTCTTCAAAGCAATCATATGAAAAACTGATAGATGGTTAAGATATTTGTATGCAGCAAGTTAATAGAATTTACATAGATGAATATTAAGTAAAGATTTTCATTAGTGATGATTGAATCAATTTTCATCAAAGAGCTTATTGAAATTATTAATTTCCTAGACTATAAACAATTTCTCAACCTAATTTCCTGCATTATAAAAATTCATTTTCAATGAAAACTCTTGTGTCATTGGGAAAGTCATGAAGTATTTTTGCATAGCAAAACAGAAAAATATCTTGTGCCTTTCTCAACAACCTACTACTATGCTCCTGAAATTAGAAAATTCTACCTAAAGCAATATACAAAAATCACATATACAATTGTTTTAATTTAGTATTAGGGACTTATTGATTCCTCTATTTTGCCATGGTCCCCAAGGCAAAATCATACTTCTTATATAAATTGGCTTTTACACGTACTATGTTGTTATGGAGTTTGAGAAACATTTTTCCCAAACCTATAAAGTCTAGATAAAGTTGCAACCATTCTATTTGCAGCAGTATTGGTATCTAAGAAATTATGAAACTTCACAAATATTTAGGGTTTCATTTTCTAGGATTGCATAGTTATTTAACATAGAATTTGTGAATAAATTCTTTGTTAAACATTAAATTCTAAGTCAGGTATTCAAAAATTTTATTCCACTGTTTATAGTTATTTAACTCCTTTCCTTTATACTTAATGGTGTTTTTTTATATATATTTATTGTACTCATTATAAAGTACAATAAAAATCACAAAGAGGTGCTGACATCTGAAATAGATCAAAATCATTATACATGCAAACATGTATAAGAGAGGAGATAGAAAGACAGAGCAAACTACCTTTGACAAGGTCCACCTCATAGACTGTACAAATCTATGCAGAGCTCCATAGATTTGTAGATGGATTGGATTTTCATCGTTAATTTTTGATCACTGGATAACTTAGAAGCTGTAATATGATTCTGTTCTGAATGATCATGATTTTTAGGGTCCCAAATCACAAGAAGATCTTGGGCACATGTGCACATTCCAGTGTTTTTAGGCGACCTATGGATCTGAACCTGGGTTGCCCATCTAGCCTCCAGCACTGTAGCTCATCTTATTGCCAACAGCACTGCCAAGCTGGATTGACTCACCACAGAGTGACAGATAGTGAGGGAGAAAGTACTCCCCAATGAGGTGTGATCATGCTTCAACCTCTTCTTCATTTCTCCATCCTTTCCAGATTTGGGGCACATACATACATGTACCTTGTGTGTTTTACTTTTTCTTTACTTTTTCTTTTTTTTTGGAGAGGTTTTTGCTATTGGGCATGTGCACTCACTAGAAAGACAGAGAGAGACAGAAAGCAAGAAATCACCCCCTGGTGGGGATGGCCATGTTGCAATCCCTACTCCTCTATAATCCTTTTGGGATGTTGAGCACAAACATACACGCACCCGGCATGAGTTTAAGCCCCCAGGTCCAGGAATTGAACCACGGTCGTCTACATGGGATTCCAGCAACATAGTCATTATGCCAACTGCTCCTGTATTTTTCAACCCATTAAGATTCAAACCGTAGTGTCTGTGGGGTCTGACTCCCTTCACCACTAGGCTATGATCCATAAGTATTTTAATTAGTGTCTGATCTATATTGCATCTTTAGGAGACACTGAAGTATTCGTTATGTGCAGCAAGTGTGATTGATTCTCTATGCCCAATGGCCTGTTGTCTCAATAGACATATTGAGAAGGCAAGGAGCAGAAAAGATGAGCATATTTAAAGGGAACTGAAGCCTTTCTTAGCCACTCACAGTCATATCTGGGGAAGAAGAGAGCAACAAAAAGGGAGAACATGTATTTCTTTGAAAAATTTTGTGAAATGTTGGTGTTGGAAGGCTCATGTTTTATCACATGTCACGAAGCATGTACTTTCCTAAAACTCTGTTGAGACTGTCTCACTCATTAGCACTTCTGTTCCCAAAGCAGTGACACACTTCTTGATCTCCTTCTCTCTTTCTCCTTAAACATTTTTCTTTACAGTGTCCTCCAACAAAATCTCCTTTTTTCCTCCCATTTCCTCTTCTTATTCCTGCATTTCCACCCTACAAAACAAAATTTGGTTCAACTGGGACTAACAGATGGCATAATGGTTAAATCACTGGACTCCTACATGGCCAACTATGGTTTGAGTCCCAGACCTGGTGGCTTGAAATTGATGCCAGACATGTACGTGTGTATGCCCAAGATCCTGAGAGGAGAATAGAGGAGAAGGCATTTTGATGTGGCCATCTCCCTGGGTGGGGGTGATTTCTCACCTTCTGTTTTTCTGCGTCTCTATCTTTACGGAGAGCTGAACGATAGGGCTATGTGTCCCATAGCAAAAATCTCTCTCTAAAATAAAATTTAAAAACGTTTGGCTCAATCAGGAATCTATTTTAACAATGGATTTCCTTTAAACTGGCTCTTAGAAGAGCAAAAGTTTGTGGAGGAATAAAGAGGAAGTTTCATTCTTGATACCATATATAGTGTCTTCGGCATGTTTGCATTGTAAGACATGTATAATGTCCTATGCATGTTTTATAATACTTGTTGCATTCCTACTATATCTAGAACTTTGTTTGATGATGGAGATTCATAGTTACAGACACATTTATCCCTCACAGACAAACACATACATACACAAACACATATGATCACTTTCCCATTTCATTTTGATAGCGCTAACTTTTTCAGTTAAGACTCATACTTAAACATGGAAATATGCTGTCCTATGTGACTTCAATTCTCTTTCAAAGAAGCTTTGATAAGAATTCTAGGTAATTTCATTACTATTCCACCCGAATATCACCTTCCCATTCACCATTGCCCTCTTGCTTTCTCTGGGTTCGACTCACCTCTGCCTCTTGTATCTCATCATGGTCACGAGCCTTCAGAAATAGTTGTATTATGAAAAGGTATGGAATTCTAGAAAGCACATTTAAAAACCCTTAAATCTAATTAAGCCTCTAGCCTCATTCTCAGCTCCTCTCATTTTATTAAGCTCTTTGTCCATGTTTCATTAAGATAATTTATATCTGTTCTGCTTCCACCATGTATCTTTACTATTACCTCATTTTAGTTGCCAAGGCAGTTTTCTTTCCCACTAGTGTAAACATATACTGGTTTTATCAACCCAATGGAGAAAAAAAAGTCAAACTTGGTTTTCCCCATTCTTTTTTCTTAATTGATAAATAAACATAGTATGCATTTATCATGTACAACACGTTTTGAAATATGTGTATACTTAAGAAACCACTAACTTGAGCTAATTAACATATGCATTGTCTCAAACACACACACACACACACACACACACACATATATATATTTGATATGAAGGAAGTCCTACCATTTGTGATGACATGGATGAACTTGGAGGACATTATACTGAATGAAACATCCCAGACACAGGAAGCCAAATATCACCTGATCTCACTTACAAGTGGAATATGAAAAGCTGAGCTCATAGAAGTAGAGAGTAGAATGGAAGACACCAGGAGCTGAGAGAGTAGGTGAGAGTAAGGAGTTTGGGGAGAAATTAACTAAAGAATAAAAAATTTCAATTAGATAGGAAGAATAAATTCAAGAGATCTATTGTACTATATGATGACCATTGTTAATAACTCATGTAATTTACATGCGCCTCTTGGCTGGAACTTAAAGACACTCTTCTCATCTTATTCTTAGCAAGAATAAAGAATAACTGTTCACATTCTGATCATCTTTCTTTTTAAGAAAATGCCAGAGAGACATGAAGAGAGGGAAAGTGGGAAACACCCCCATGGTGAATGGTCAGACCACAGTCCATTCTCCTCCATGTTTCCCCCTTTCAGGATTTTAGGCAAACGTGCACACATGCCACCGGGTATAGGACTTGAACTGTTCAGTTGGCCCTGTGGGATCCAGCTGCTTTAACAAGTGTGTCATGAGCTGGCCTAACTATTTTCCTACCTAAAAGTCTTCAAATATTCACTTTGTGTCCTTTTTCATTTTATCTCAAACCCTCCCTGCCATTTTAATAGCCTATCACAACTAAGATAGAAGTAATTACACTTCTGTGTATCAATACAATGCGATTTATTGCCTTTTATTTCAATTTTGCCTGTATTTTAAAAAGATAAATATCACAGAAATTTCCTCAATTTATCTTATTCAAAACCACTACTACATGTATTCATGAACATTTAACCAAATCTTTTTATTCATTCTGAAACATTGACTTTTCTCAAATGTTCCTAAAGAGTGTGTCTTCATAGGTTTTTCTTATTTTCCACCTCCATATACAAAGCAGTATTGTGTTCATGACTAGCAGAGTACCTTAATATAATGAAGCTTTGTTCCTTTTACCAACAAGAACAATAGACTTTCTCAATCTTAACAGGTGTTATTTATTTATTTTTTAAATATCACTCATCTATACCAATTAGGAACATTAGGAAAATATAATATGTACTTTCTTTAGACTCTAAACATCATTCCATGTAGGTCTTTAACCTTCCATTAACTCATAGAATAACCAGAAAGAAATGCTTTTTATTTATACTTCAGTGAAAATACTTGACAAAGAATTTTTAAGTAAATTTATTCAGAGACACATCTAATTATGTTATTTGTACCATAATGATTGGTAATACTGCTAATTATTATAATTATTTTTAGCTCTTTTTCATCATTAGCGCTAATGAACTTGAATGGAACATGCATCTTGGTATGAAAAGCAGCTCAAACTGGATATCATTGTATAGCAAAATTGCTGAAAGTGAGTGAGTTTCCTTTCCCAAATAACCTTCCTTTAGTGCTAAGGAGTAAAAACTGTATTAGTATTAATAGTTATGGAACATTCACTGCCAGGCCATTTCTGTTTCCTCGTGGTAGAAATAAGTTTCTTTAAAAACCATTAAGGATGATGGTAGATAAGCAATCAGACAATGATATCTCACAACCCATGGGAGCATGGGAGGAAAGAACATCAAAATAATCAGGAGCTGTTTAAAATATCTTTACTTGTGTAGAATATGCACTTTTTATATCAGGTCATGATGTATTTTCCTGTGTTTCTCTATGCAAAAATGCATCATGATTTTTCCAACAACCCAATATATATACTAAATACACACAGACACCTACACACACGCACACATTTGTAGTGTGTGTATGTAAATTGAAGATCATTTTAGATCCAGGTTTATTATTTACTTATTTATTAATACTTTATTTTTCATTATTGCCAGAGAGGGCGTGCTCCCCACACAGATTGAGAGGAAGAGAGAAGGAGAGAGAGAATGGATGAGGTCATGCTGCAATTCTTTTCCTCCATCTCTCAATCATGTGAAGATTTTGGGCACATGTGCACATATGCCTGGCATGGTTTTCAAGCCACTGGGATCATAATTTATACTCCTATATTTAATGTGGGTTTCAGTTTTTATGTGCACAACGTTTAACCACTGAGCTATAGGACTAGCCAGAGGATCCAGTGTATTGTTTTTACAGAGGGCTGTACTCTTTTTACTGTCAGTTATTCAAGATTCAACCATTATGTTATGTTGCATAACTAGGAACTCTTCAGTCAATTTCTAGGCCTTCTAAGATATTCCATGGTTCTGTCTATTCACATGTCTGGTAGCACAGTTTTGATTATTTAGGCACTATATGAAAGATTTCAAAAAGTTGGAAGAAGATGAGATTAAAAGACAAGTTATTTTGGTGCAAAGAAAATTAAATCCATGCATAATTTTTTATAATACACATTTTACGAACATTTTGAAGACCTCTTATATGTTTGTGTCTGCTCAGCTAGCGTGACCTCATTGTTCTTTTTCACATGTATTCATTTACTCCTCAGTCAGTTTATTTTTCCAACATGAAATTTATGTCTCACCTTATAAAATCACCTAAATTTCATACTAGAAAAATAACATTCATATATATGAAAATAAATACAGAAATAGTTAGACACAAAAGCAAGGGTTTTTCTCTACAGTAGTTTCCCCCCTTCTACTTACTGGAGTGGCTGAATGTTTCCGTCTCCATGAATTTCATATGTTGAAGCTTAGTCTCCAATGCGATAGTGTTTAGAGGTGAGTCTTTGGGAGTTAATCAGCTGATGATGGTAACGTCTACTTGAATAGGTTAGTGTCCTTATAAAAAAGACATGAGAGAAATAATATAGCAAAAAGGAGGCCTTCTGTAAGCCATAAAAAAGATCCTCACTAGGAACCAAATCATCTGGCACGCCAGTCTTGGGCTTGCTCATTCCAGGAATGTGAGAAATGGTCTGCTCTTTACAGTCATTTTATGACATTTGCTATAGCTGCTTAAGATCACTAAGACATGCACCAAATATCATTATTTGTACAAAGTTTCTAGTTTTCATAACCATTTTATACTTTTAGAAAGGAAAATGAGGGGATGAGCAGATGGTGTAATGGTTAACTCACTGAACTCCCACGTAGTTGACCATGGATCGAGTTCTGGCCCCAGCACTTAAAATTCACACCGGGCACATGTGTGTACATGTCTAAAATCCTGAGAGTAAAATGGAGGAGAAGGGATTGTGGCATGGTCATCCCTCCTGGGGACTGATGTCTCACTTTCTGTCTCTCTGTCTGTCTCTGTCTCTCTGGAAAGCCCACATGCCTATAGCAAAAATCTCTATTAACAAAAAGGAAAATGAGACCCAGTTACAGTGGCACATTCTGTAGGGTGCTGCTGTGGGTGCTGGAGCCACATGGGAGGCCCTGGATTCAGATTCTGGATTGACTGGAAGATGCCAAGTGAGCTGTACAACGTGTCTGTAGGGTCTGGCAATCTGGAAGGCCAGGGCTAATATTGTGACATGGTAAGATCCTGTCAAAGAAACTGCTCTCTATATTTCAAAATAAATAAACTTTAATAAGAAAAGGAAAACAAATAGCTTGCTGAGTTCTAGCTGATACACACTGAACTCAGGAACATGGAATGTACTCTGGCATTGCCATTTAGAAAAACACTTTAGAATATGATTTTTGAGAGAGAAAAGGCAAGAGAAGAGAAAGAAATATTCTATATATATGGTAGTCTGAAAAATCATGATGTGTTTTTGCATAGAAAAACATGACTTTTCCCCAAACCCAGCATTATATGTCATTACATGTTGTATATATAGAATAAATGAGACATACAATGCCACATTTGTTTGAGCCTCACTTTCTTGAGTTTGCTCAGTTCACCTTTTTGTTTATTTATTTTGACATTTTAGGTAACTTGATATTTTTTATTTCTATATCCCATCTCAACTTGGAGAAGCTGAAATGAATGGAGTCAAGAAAACACAATTAATTAGTTAGTTTTCTCCAAGATTTAATGCATCATAACAGGCCTCTTGAAAGTAGAGTTCTCAGTATTTACAGTTATAGAAAATATTGCTAGCTGCACAGTGAAAGAGCAGAGACTCGGTGAATGAGTACTGAGTGTTCCGCCAAACGCCTGCTTGCCAAGCCAATCTCTTCTTATCTTTTGAAAATGTAATCTTGCAGAAGTTTAGATTTCACTTCTAGAGGTGTAGAAAAGAACTCTTTATCCCTCTTCTACATTATGCCCTCTTGTCACAGATTTTGCAAAGGTTCTTCTTCAGCATGTACAGTCTGCAAATTCTCGGGGCACTCTGTGGTGCATGTGTTTCCTGTCAATGTTGTATTATTTATTAACTTTATCTTTTAGGGTGAGCAAATAAAATCATCTAACCATATCTATAAATTACTATCAACTCTCCAAAAGCAGAGAGGCTGACTTTATTTTCATACATAGAATTTTATTATGTGACAGTCAGCCAATCAATGAATAATTTTGGGTGACAGCAAGAATTTATATTTTAATGAGAAAGTTTTTCTTTTCTGATCTATTGCATGTTAAGTGATTTTTTTGTTTGTTTTAAATAATTATTTTATTTGACTTTATTTATTTGTTTATTTTTAATTTGACCAGAGAGTGACAGAGTGAGAGAGAAATTGAGAAAGTAAGCTGCGGTCGGCCATGTGGGAGTCCAGCACCCTTAATCATCATGTCACCTGCTGGCCCTGAAAGTTAAATCGTTTTATTTCTGCTTTGAATATATTTAAATGATAAATATATCTATATTATGTATAGCTATGTTATGTCATTTTTGACCTCCAATTTAGAGTTAGATTTAAGATAAACTAAAATTTATCTTCCTTGTGACGAGCATATGGTGTAATGGTTGCTCCACATGGTTGACTGTGATTTGAGTCCCAGACCCAGTGGCTTAAACTCACACTGGGTGTGTGTGTGTGTGTGTGTGTGTGTGTGTGTGTGCCCAAGATCTAGAGAAGAGAATGGAGGAGAAAGGATTGTGTCATGGCCATTTCTGCAGGGAGTGATCTCTTGCTTTCTGTCTCTCCTTAGAGTGCTCACACCCTATAGCTAAACTCACTATCATTTTTTTTTATCTTGCATATAGATCTTATTTAATTTTTAAATGCATTCTTAATTTAAAGGAGATGTAACTCACATGGTTTCATTCATTTCTATTGAAGTTGTGAAAATGTTCGAATTAGGAGCTCTTTGAAGATCAAGAGTATTTTTAATAGCCCATTTAAGCCTTTTTATCTTTAAATCCAATTGCATTTTGCCAAAAATAAACAAAGAGAAACACCTACAGGTGAAGGTTCAGCTGGGAAGTTTAAGCTCTCCGGGTTAGTGTTCCATGTGTTCTGAAGTAAAAAGTTAAAATAAAGCCTTCCTTCTCTAGCACCAAATAGAAAATGAGCAATTAGAATGTATTAAATATCTTCTTTTCTTGACTCTATTCACTGACTTTGAATTTTGAAAGATCTGTATTTCTTGGAATGTCTATGCCTGTGTGAAATGAAGACATAGTTGTAAACACACACATGTAGACAGCCTGACATACAATATGAAAGTTTAAACAAGCTGACAAGACTAAAGCCAGTTGATTTTAAAATAATCGTTTTGTCTATTACAGTCTAAGGTGTATAGAGACAGTTTTAAAATAATGATAAGATTTAAAAAAAATATATAAAAGTCTGCATTGTCATTCTTTGAATTAAGAACTAATTATTTCTATCATTATTTAGCCCTACTTTTGTATTTTAAAGTACTTCTGAACATATTCATGAACTAATTAGTCTGGACTGAGCTATACACAGCGGAAATTCACACCTTAACTATTTGATGGTTTTAGTTCAACAGAGGTGACCATGATGGCCTCATGAATAGCTTAATCCCAGAATGTCCACGTTCCTTGCTCCTCAGTGTGGAAACTGAGACCCCAGATCTACCAGCCCTGTCTAACTCTACGGAATCATTTAACCAAAAAGGGGAGGCAGAGAAATATATATACACCAAAGTTGTTTAGCCTCCAACCTAAATTAAACTAGTCAATTTATAGATATTCATATAGGACTTTGTTTTCCTTTTTTAAAAAGAGATTTTTGCTATAGGGAGTGTGCACTCACTGGATAGAGAGGCAGAAAGCAAGAAATCACCCAAGCCGGAGGGGATGGCCATGCTGCAGTCCCTTCTCCTCCAGTCTCCTCTTAGGATTTTAGGTATGCACATACATGTTCCTGGGGTCTGGGACACAAAACGTGGTCAAATACATGGGAGTCCAGCAATGTAACCATTATGCCATCTGCTGATCCCAGGCACATTTCTTCACTAGATACAATGTCAACTAGATACAGGAATATATCCTTTGCAATGCTTGCGTTGATTTAGAATTAAGGATTTGAAGATCCTCCAGCATTGTATTAAAACGTTTGAATAAAGTCATGCTGACTACTAAAAAAGATATGATTATTTATTTATCAACAGAATTTTATATAGGAGATAGTACTTCATTATGAATTGCTAGAAAACTAAAATTTTTTTTTTCTAGGTGTTGAACACATTTCCCAGGGTAAGACAGAAAAAGTGAAGCACCCCACATGGGGGATGGTCACATCACAAATCCTTCTCTTCTATTTCTCGCACCCTTCAGGATTTGGGGCATTCATGCACATGCACCCAGATGTTTCTTAAGCTGCAAGGTCTTGGACTTGAATCATGTGGTAGGCCATGGAGAATCTGGCTGCCTTAACCACCAGGCCATGGAATCCGTACCCCAAAGAATGCTTAAAACAAGCTGGTGGTGTGCTATATGCCTCACCATCCTGCTCTCCAATTCACTGAAAGACTAGTGACAGTGACTTCAGTGGAACCCTTTGGAAAGCTTGATATGAATTCATGAAAGTTAGAAACGTGATGTGGACATCTGACCAAAAACAAATTTTTTTTTAAAAGAGACTTTTGGTGTAGGGCATATGTCTTGTCAGAGACATAAAAAGAGACAGAGAGAGAGAAAGTGAGAAGGGTGTGAGTTTCAAGCTGCCAAGTCCAGGATTCAAACCACTGTCAGCCATGTGGGAGTCCAGCACCACAACCACTATGCTACCTGCTGACCCCTGACTGAGAAATTGAAAGAGTGAATATGCTGAAGTGAGGTAGAGTAGTGAGAAAATGTAGAGGGTTTTCAGATGAGATTTTCAATAAGAAGTTCAGAGAACCCAGGCAGAGAAAATGAGCCCGTGAGAAATGAATATCTATTTTATGTGACCTCATAGAAAAATAGGTCATGACTTTTCCAACAAATATAAATATATATATATATATAATATACATGTAAATATATGTATTCTTTGTGTATATGTTATAGATATACATATACATATATAAGTATGTTAAGTGTATATGTTATATGTGTACCTATATACATAAGTATGTATCAGTGTGCTTGGAGTACAGCCACCACCTTGGTGACACTTAGTTGATTCTAAGCAATGGGGGTAGCCATGTTGGTGGCAGCAGACTTTGTGAGGTGGAAGACTACTTCTGGTTAGGTTTTTGAGATAGGGAAAGCAAGTAATCACCACCCATGAAGAATGGTCGTGCCACAGTCCCTTCACCTCACCCTTTTTTGGGGATTTTGGGCACACACGTGCATGTGTCAAGTGTATTAGGTCAAAGGATCAAATCCAAAATCCCAAAGTCAACTAGAACATATTGAATGGTCTTGATCTCCAGTCTTGTGTAATCTCTTCTTCCTTGCATTTTCTCCTTTGCAAAAATGGTGACCTTCTCTTGATTCCTTCTATAATTAGAATTGTACTTTCACTTCAAAATATATAAGTACATTATTCTCTCAATCTGGACCACTCTGACATCCAAATCTCCCTTTTGCTGAATTTTTTTTTTTTTTTTTTTACTGTTTGTCTAGCTAATTCTTTTTTTGTTTGTTTGTTTTGAGAGGTTTTTGCTATAGGGTGTGTGTGCTTGCCAGAGACAGAGAGAGACAGACAGAAAGTGAAAAATCATCCCCCAGGGTGGATGGCCACACCACAGTCTCTCTTCCTCCATTCTCTTGGGATCTTGGGCACGCATGCACATGTGCCTGGCATGAGTTTAAGCCACCAGGTCCAGGACTTGAACTGTGGTAGACTACATGGGAGTCTCGTGACATAACCATTATGCCAACTGCTGGGCCCAGTCTAGCTAATTCTAACCCATGTTTTAAGAGAAGGCTTAGATCCAGACTCAGTCGTGTAACTGTAGAGCATTGCTATGTGAAGCTGGGGCCATATAGGAGGGTTAGGTTCAAGACCCTAGACAAAACCGGAGCAGGCTAGATGTGGTGGTGTGTGACTGCAATCCTGGATATCTGGTAGCTTGCTGACAGAGGACTGCAATGGGAACACACTGCAGCAAATTCCTCTCTGTTTTTGTGTCCCTTCTCTCTCTTTCCCCTCTGTGCCTGCTCTTTCTTTCAAAAGAAAAAAAAATGAATAGGCTTTAAATATTATTTTCTTAGGGATATGTTTCTGATCTCTGAAAAGGCTGTAAGATATAGTTATGCAAATACATGGTAACTTGTATTCTTCTCCTTTTTTTATTAATTATTTTTTATTTTGCCAGAGGACATGTGCACTCACCAGAGAGGTAGAGAGAAAAAAGCTCTCTCCATTTGGGATGGGCCTGCCACAATCCCTTCTGCTCCATCTTTCCCTCTTTTTGGGACTTTTGGCATGTGTGCACATGTGTCTGACATATTTATCAAGCTGCCAAATCTGGAACTCAAATCATGCATTAGGCCATGTAAAATCTAGTCATTTTAATCACTACATCACCAACTGGCCTGCTACCTATATTATTCCATAACATTTCTCCAAACTACATTTACTTTTTTGTCTTCCTTGCTTCATTGTGAGCTCCATGTGCATAGGAATCACACTGAATCTCTCTTATGACATGGCTATAGGAGTTGATATAGGATAGATACTTAATGAATTTAAAGAGTGATTGACCATCTTGCCTAATTCACTGAAACATTAGTCAGTTCTTAAAATCCAGAGAGCTTTGCAAAACATGCATTTAATATAAAGGAAGCTACTATATGGATATAAAAATTAACATGTTTGATGAGTAAGAAGCCACTTAACAGAGACAAGAGCAAGTCAGGAGTAACAGGAGATGGATAAGTTGAGTGAGGTCCAGTCTCTGTGATGCAGGTAGTAATGTACTGAATTAAAGAGCTGGAAGCCACATGGTTCTGAGTCTACCTGAAAGCATGCACAATACATGCACACTTGCTCAAGATCCTGATGAACTGGAAGGCTGGGGAAGGGAATCATGGCATATCGAGACCCTGTCAAGGGTGTCTCTCTCTCTCTCTCTCTCTGTGTGTGTGTGTGTGTGTGTGTGTGTCTAGTGCATGCTTATGTACTTTATCTCATGAATAAAAATTAATAAACTTAAAAAGAAAATAAGTTTGATGGGAACAGAAGGGCTTAGTCAAAATCTGATGAACTGACTGAAGATTCAGCATGAAATTGTCACAATGGAAGAAGAAAGTCACCCAGTTCTTTGAGGAAAAAATACAAATTTCTCTACACTCTGTTTTCAATTCAGTTGGAATAACACTGGTCTTTTCTTCTTTGTTAACCTGATCATGCATCAGACTTATGCTCAATTTGGAGAACTTGATTACTCTTAAATATGGTTTGGCAATAGCATTTTCCAGCTTGCTCCCATCAACTGAGTATCTGTTCTATATTATCTTTTTTTTTTCCAAATTTGTTTTGAAAAGTTGAATGCCAACCAATTTTCCAATATAATATTAAGTTTATGTTTTCCTTCTGTATTTCTGACTTTGCTACCTTTTCAACTTGTCCTTGGGAAATTGTTAACTAGCCATCTATATTTTGTGAGTCTGATGAACAATTATTGAGAACTAATTACATACCAGACATTATTCTTAGTGGCTAGATATATACATGGCATTTACTCCCTCCATAGAGACACAAGTAGGTATATAGAACTAATTATACAAAGTAATGGGAGGTGTTCAGAACTATTGAAAGACTGCAGATGGTGTGCCTCCAGCATACAGTTGAAAGAATAACACGTTGTCCTGAAAGCACTGAGCAGGCTTTGCAGATAACCTTTAAATGCGGCACTAGCTAATAGTAGTAACTCAACAGTACATTTATCCAGAAAGAAAGGCATGCCACCAGCATAGGAGTGCCATTGTGCTGTGATGATTGCCTTCTCTGGTGTGATGGAAACATCATGTATGGAAATGTTTTTCTGTGATACACCAAAATTCAAATCTAGACTTGGAAATATAATTAATTTGTAGGACTGACTGAGTCACTGAGGATGAAAGAATCTAATAGGTGACCATAGTCTATAAAAAGGAGGACCTGAGCTTCAGCAAGAAGAACATTACCTTCACGTATTGAGTTTTCACTAGATCCCTGGTAATGAGCTGGATGCTTCTAGAAGATCTGTAGGTGTTTCTGCAGAGATGAGTAAGTAATCCTAAGAAGAGACATATTTATTTACTCATTGTCAAAGTCTTCTTCATGATGGGAACCAGCAGTTAGCGTAATGACTATGTTGCTGGACTCCCACGTAGTCGACTGCGGTTCGCATCCGGGACCGGTGGCTTAGAACTCACGCCGGTGCGTGTGTACCCAAGATCCCGAGAGGAGAATGGAGGAGAAAGGATTGCAGCGTGGCCATCCCCGCTGGGGGGTGATTTCTCGCTTTCTGTCTCTATGTCCTTGTTTTCTCTATGTCTCTCTTTGTCTGTCTGGCGAGCGCACGCACCCTATAGCAAAAACCTCTCCAAAAAAAAAAAAAAAGTGTTCTTCATGATGAAGAGCTTTCTTTTTCTTCCCAGTAATCCAAATGGAGGCCTAGAAAGGGTAGCTTTCACAAAGTTACAAAGTTATGTGGTTTCTTTCTCTTTCTTTTTTTAATAATTATTTTATTTTATTTTACTTATTTTAATTTGACCAGAGAGGGACGGGGGGGGGGGTTGGGGAAAGAGGGAAGGAGGGAGAGTGAGGAGAGAGAGAGAAAGCAAGCCACTAGGTTCAGGACTTGAACCACCGCCAGCCATGTAGGAGTCTAGCGCCCTTAACCACCATGCCGCTTGCTGGCCCCAAGTTATGTGGTTTCTAAGTGGTGGAATTAGAGGTATACTCAAAGAGTATAGTTCCAGGATCCTTCCTTTTAACTCTGTGCTTTCTGCCTGATAAAGAGATCATCAGCAGATTGGGTATCGAGCTATGCTTTTTTATGCGTTAACAGGGACCGCATTAGGATCATTGATTGAGACTGGTAGCAGGAAGAGAAGAGGAGAGAGAACCAGGTATAGAATTTCTTTAAAATAATTTGTATTTTTATTGTGATTTCAAAAACAAAAATGTAACAGCTTCTAACTTTATGAAGTATCCTTCTACTTTCCAGTACAGTGTATTAATAAGGAATATGGACTCCAGAATGGGAATTCTTGGATTAAGTTCTGGCTTTATCAGTTGCTAGCTGTGTGACCTTCAGGAAGTTGTTTAATTGTTCTGTTCATAATCTTTATTTGTAAGGTGAGGAACTATTGTCTACTTCACATTTTTTCTTTATTTTTTTCTTTTAAGTTTTATCATTGGGCAAGTGTGCTTGCTGAAGAGAGAGAAAAACAGTGAGAAGGAAGGTGAAAAATCATTCCCCAGGGGAGGTGGTCATACTACAATCTCTTCTCCACTCTCCTTCTGTCTTTGTGTATGCACACACACAAATACACAGTGTGATTTTCAAGTCACCATGTTTGAGACTCAAACCACGGTTGGCTATGTGGGAGTTCAGCCCCTTAACTATAACACCAGCCTGCTTGGTCCCCTACTTTACAGTTTTGTACTAAGTATTGAACTGATTAATAATGGGAAAGCACTTAGACCAGTGCCTTTCTTATGCCATAATTAACATCATACAAATGTTTGTTTAATACAGAGAAAATATCAATGCAGATCTCAATGATGCAATCAATTTTATTGGACAAAGTGTTAATTTAGAGCAAAATAATTATTGTTTTTTATGTACAGGCTTTAGTTATATATGACCAGAGAGGGGGGTACATTTATGTCTAGAAGGAGAAATGGGACATTCAGCAGGGTAGTTACCCTGTTCTTAATTGAGTTTTCCCTTTCCTTGTTCGGAAGGGAGACTGAAATTTCTGCATGTCTATCAGTTTTACTAAAGTAAACAACATATAGAGATAGCTTATTTTGTGGCACAACACCAGGAACCTAATGAATTTCAACAACTACCTTTCACAGAATGAGCTGAAACTATCCATTATTACTGGGTTGAACCCCAAGAACTTATTATACATGTGTTAATACAGCATTCTTTTTTAAATTAGTATAACTGGGGTGGTGGTTAAGGTGCTGGACCCCACATGGCCAAGTCCCAGAACCAGTGGTCTGAAAAACGCACTGGGTATGTGTGTGTATGCCAAAACCCAGAGAGGAGAAGAAGGAGAAGGGGTTGGTAAATGACCATCTTCCCTGGAGGTTGAATTCTCACTTTCCCTGTTTCATTGTCTCCTTCAGTCTGTGTCTGGTGAGTGCCCTATGACAAATAATTTTTTAAAAAATATTATCATAGATACACACAGTCATTTAAGATTCTATAAAAAGTGGAAGATTAATTTTACAAAATTCTTGGGTTTGTTCCAATTTACTCATGTTTGGGGAAATACCTGTACGTACAAAATAACCTGATAGGTTTTAAGTGGAATTTTTGCTTCAGGGGATTTTTTCTTTTGACTTTGATTCAACTAAATCAGCATCACAATCCCTAGGGTTGTTAGAACTAATATCTAAATAACCATGTTGCATGATGATTGAATGCATTATATTTGAGTAGACTAGTTGTACAGTCTATGGCAAAAATTAATGGTTCCAAAGTAGTGGATCAAGTATGAAGCAATTTTTTAGTGTAGAGTAATGGTGAAAGTCCCTGGGGTAGAACCCGCATATTTATTTTCACTTTATTTGGAATGGTCCTCCATATTACAGACTTTTTTTCTCCGCAGTGAATTCCCCTTCGAAAATATAGTGGGCTTTGGATTAGTAAATAGATTAAGAAAGAAAACCTAGTGTGAGTCCAATTAAATGCTAAAGCAGTTTACTTTAGTCCTGAAAGGATGAGAAACAGGATTGAAAAGTTCTCTGGGGACACTTCACAAGCGGCCTCCTCTCACTCTAGAGAAAACTGCTTATGTACCTGACTTATTTTCTTACTTTAGTTTCTATGGTCATGACTCCGTCTACCATAAGCGGTTTAAGTTTAGCAATCTCTAATTTCCTCTTCTAGCAAAATTAATTACATATGAGTTCTGTCTGCATGTTAATAAAAATGTCTATGGCATTTATTTATTTATTTAAAGAGAGTTTTCTTTTATTAATTTAGTGGATCTCTCACATCATGATCTTGTAAATAAGTTCAAAGTTTACCAGACTTCCAGTTATCTAGGGACACAGGTGTGTGCCACTGCACTGGGATCCTTTGGGTTGGGCTAGAAACCGAATCCAGACCTCCCACATGGCCTTCCTCAGTGTGCCATCACAGCTGGGCTTCTTCTGGCTTTTATCAAACAAGCAAGATAATAAGTGAAGCAGAGATCAGTTTTAAAACATCCAAATTGTGCGTTGTCACTCCTGTTTGCAATCCCCCTTTACCACCGAATCTTAGGGTGTGTTGTCGCATTCTCCACCATTTAATTGAAACATAGTTATAGAGAAGTAGATCATTTTTCTATATAGATGCTGATAAAATGTTGCCTACCATGTTATCAATGTAGTTACCATTTGTTTAAAACATTCGTTGTCAGAAATGTAATTGTTGTCTGAGATAGAGTTTTTACAATGTTTCTGCTCAACCAAATTTTAAAAGTCATTGCCATTGGTTGGCATTGATGAATTCTGATTTTTAATATTTTAGTACAATGGAGACTGTTGATCATATTGAAGTAAAACACTGAAGATTTATTTTAATGGGTGGGGAAAGTTTGAGACCTGTAATTAGCATACGCAGCTATGAGAGGATAAAATATCAATGCTAAGAATTGACAATCTCATCTTGACTCTTCTAAGATGGATGGATCCCAAGAAGATCACTGATTAGTAAAAGTACACCGGTTGATGGAATTCAAAGGACAGACACTAAGAAAGAGTGAAATTATCTTCTGCTAAGAAAGAACTAGCTGGGGAAAATATGAGTGAAGATGAAAAAGGAGAACTCAGCTCAAGATGGTGTTGGAAAAACTCCAAGAGGGGTTAAGTCTACATGCTCAATAAAGAGAGTACAGCTGTAGCAACTACTTTGAGGAATGGGAGTCAAGTTAAAACAATGTTTTAAAAAGGATTTTTAAGTTTTGTTATATAGGTTTTTTTTTTTTTGTTAAGTTTATTTCTTCTACGAGTGCCTATGTAAGATCAAGTGAGAAAAAGAGAGAGATAAAAAAACAGTACTTCCAACATATGTCAGTCTTCCCCCTTTTCCCATTTCAGCCAGCTCCGATCATGGGCACACACATGCTGGGCATTCTTAGCAAAGTCTCCAGACACAAAACTGAAACCTCCCCATTGATGAATTGCATTTAACTGCTACACCACCATCTGGCCCCTCTAGGTGTTTTAAACCTCTCCTTTGTCCTATGAAACCTTCAGAAACACGTTTATTTCCCTTTAGTTTTCAGAAAGATTTGCTTATTTATTTATTTAGTTTTATTTGTTGATATTATTTTTTAATATGACCAGAGAGAGAGAGAGAGAGAGAGAGAGAGGAAAAGCAAGAAAGCAAGCTGCCAGGTCCAGGATTCGAACGGGAGTCAGCCATGTGGGAGTCCAGCACTTTAACTGCATGCCATCTGCCAGATCCTCTCTTTATTTTTGTTAGCTTAACATTTTTATTCACTAGTCATAGTATTATTAATATGTTTTTCTCTCATTTGTTTATTAGAATACTATTTATAAACTGTAATGTTTATTTAGCTTAAATATATAGTTTAGTGAATGTTAATGCTTTAAATAATTGTGTAAGCATCACCACAATCAAGGTATACAGATTCAACAACCCTAAAATATTTTCTCCTGCTGCTTTGCATCCCACCCCTACAGTCCTGGCCCCAGGTAACCACCGATCCACTTTGTCAGTATTGGTTTCCTTTTTGAGAATTTCATGTGTACTGTACATTATTTTTCTGTTCGTTCTCTTTCACTTGGCATAGGGTTTCTCAATCTGGTAACTATTGACATTCTCTCTATTTTTTTTTTCTGGTTTTGATTTTACTGCTTTATACCTTTATTTTTATTGTTTCCTTCTATTGTCTTTGAGTGTACATTGTTCTTCTTTTTCTTAGTTCCTTAAGGTGGAAATTTAGCGATTAAAATATGTCTGTGAAATGACAGTGACACTGGAAAGCCTGTTTACTTTTTTCCATCTCTTAATTTTGTATATTTTCTTTGCATTGCTTTTCATTGGTTGCATAGTTAACTAAGGTCTAAACAACTTTAATTGGAGTTGGAATCATAATGTTTTCTAGTTGTTAAACTGGGATCAACTTTTTGTGATATTGCTATTCATGTGTGGTATGAGCAGTTTTTCATCAAAAGTCAAAGGAAACAAAAAAGGTCTAAGGTGGTGGTGTGTACAATACATGCTTTTTTATTATAGACCAAAGTTATCATTTTTCTATCTGCAGGGTGGTTGGCATTGAACTTCTTTTTTTTTTTTGCTTTTTTTTTTTTTTGCTAGGGCACGTGCACTTGCCAGACAGAGAGAGAAAGAGAGATAGAAAGCGAGAAATCACCCCCCAGGGGGGATGGCCATGCCGCAATCTCTTCTCCTCCATTCTCCTCACAGGATCTTGGGCACGCACGCACACATGCCCGGCATGAGTTTTAAGCCACCGGGTCCAGGACGTAAACGGCGGTCGACTAGGTGGGAGTCCAGCAACATAGCCATTATGCTAACTTCTGGTCCCTAGCATTGAACTTCTATCTAGAAATTGCCCTTGGTCAGATATAGCAGCCTTTGTTAAACCTACAAAACTTTCCCTAGAATAACCCACAATCAATGGGTCACGAGTCATGAAAGCATGCCTGTAGATGAAGGAGATGGTCGGGAACAAAGGGTTCACCCTTCGCCTCAAACTGGGATGACTCTGATGGAACATGAAAGTCTTAGAATTGCTCATGGGATCAGCTGGAGGATGGTCACTGCACTGTGTTCAACTTTTTTCTCTGCACAATTCTACTTTCTTCAGAGTCTTACAGGTGTGGCAATAGGGTATGCTCACCATAAACCTTTTGTATACAACTCTTTTTTAAGTGTATTTTAAGAAAACCCAGCATGAGAGAGTGCCATGAATGGTTGTAGGACATTGACTATAAAATGAGATTTAGGGGCCAGTGTATAGGCCAACAGTCAAGGGAGCTGTGTCCCACGCTGCTGACTATATTTGAATCCACACTTGGTGGCTTTAAAAAAACATAATGGGTGTGTGTACATTTGTGCCCCAAATTCTGACAATATGAAGAAATGGAGGAAAAAGAATTATGAGCTGATCATGACTCATCGGGGATGCCTTCTCTCTCTCTCCCTCTCTCCCTCTCTCTCTTCTCTGTTTCTGGCAAATGCATATACCTCTGGCAATTGAAATAAATACATAAAAATAAAGTGAGAATGGGGAAGGTCTGACCACCTGTCTGTCAGGTGACAATAAATACTCTTATCTCTGATGATTGATAGTGTCCATAGGTTTTGATGTTATTTAATGATGCAATTATGAAAATTCTCACTGCTGGTAAATGGGGGTGAACACCTATGGAAGAAATGTATACCTGATGGAATTTGTCACGCATTTGAGAGGTATAGAGGAAGTAGAAATTTTAATTATTGCAAGTTTGGCTGGTTGTTACTGGGAACTGTTAGTGTGTTAGAGAAAGAAATGAAAGGCTAGAAATGAATGATCCACTTCACCAATCGATCACTCATCAATCAACAATAATTACGCCACAAACATATATAACACAAATAAATAAAAGAGTGTTTCTCTGGCAGCTCATGAAGACACTCCCATATTCTCTAACGAAGGATTCTTCTTCCCTAATATGACTTTTATCATCCCACAGGGACTCCATGAAACAATGCTCACATGGTATTAGGGTAGCTTTGGGAGGGAAGAAAAAGTGGCAGCCTGAACTACATGTAGAGGTAGGGCTTTAAAATTCCTGTGTGCATGTTGGGATGGCTAGAAGGTTGAAAACTCCACCAGTCAACTCTGTTCCATGGGAGGGCACAAAGAACACTTCATTTATCAAGAGAACATGTTAGTGAGAGGAGGTAAGGATCGTTGAGAAGTTCAGTGGTTGTCCTAGGTAGGCCAGGATCACCTCAGAAAATGCTGATTCAGAACAGGGCTCCTAGAAAGTAATAAACATCCTAAAATAATAGAGGCCACCTGGTAGCACTTAGCCATCGGAATTCAGGTGGGAGTGATTACCATAATGACTAGCGAGGCCTGGGTAGTAGCCTGCATTCCTGACCCATGGAGAGTTACTGAAAAAATAAAAATAAAAAATAAAAATAGGACAGTATTCCTAGGCACAAGCGAGTAAAGAATCCAGCTTAACTGTTGCTTAGTCTATACGGTCAAAAAAAATCAAATATTGATAACGAGAAGGCTGAAGGCAGACTCCAAATAAAACATCACATTCTCATGCCCAGTTTCCTGACCTAATTCTGTAAGGTCTAGCTGAAGCACAGGCCATGTTCTCATGAGGAAGAACCCTGCAACATTCCCACAAAGGTGTGCAGTAGTAACTACTCCGAGTGGTTTGCTAAGGGAACTCATAGTCATCTGCTCAGTAACAAGGAACATAGGAATTTTGGGTGTAGGACATAAGGCCAGAGTTGATATAGATAGTCAGGTCCCAGTGGCATCCTGGTGCCAATATCAACGTGGCAGTGTGTGGAAGTTTAGTAATAAATAAAGTCCTAACTAAAGCCTGGTTCACTAGGTCCACAGATTCCCCTAAGTGGATTTTTTTTTTCCCATGATCTCCAAATTTCCCAGAAGTTTTGCACAAATGGAATGAAGGATAGTCTTCAGAAGGTCAAGCTACAAAGACCAGCTTAGAAAAGATATCCTGCAAGGGTAAGGCTTCCTTCTCCATGAAGACATGGTATACAACTTAGTGAATACTATTGTGAACTATTAAACCACATGGTAAAATGCAGGTGTCCTAGAAACCAAAGGGTCGACAGAGCAATCCTCCCAGTGTTCCTATTTTGAAATTTGTGCAATCCTTTCTCACAGATTTAGGCTCTGTGGGCCTAGAGCAATTGGAAATGATTTTTCTTCACCCCAAAGGACATTCGGCCACATCTGTAGACATTCTTCACCACCACAATGGAAGCACTACTGTCTGTAGACATTTTTCACCACCACAATTGAAGCGCTACTGGCAAATAGTGGTTAGACATCAGAGATGATGCTAAATGCCCTGCCATGTGGCAGACAAGCCCCCAAGACTAAGAATTACGGGCCCCTGATGACTTTAGTGCCAGAGTAGAAAACCCAGATCTGTATGCCTTGATCCCCAGCATGGCTTTTAGTCTGTACAAATGTAAAAATTGAGAAACACTTGTTTATTGAGTCTGAGAGACACCCAAGTTTGTTACTCTGATAATGAAAGGTCAGAGTAGGCAAGATATTGCTGTTCTTTACAATTTGGTTGCCCTTAGCTCTTACATGTTTGGTCTGTAACCCTTTTTTATCAGGGCAACACGCTCACAATTAAATTTCAATGACTGTTTAACAATACAAAAATCTTAACCCTAGAATGAACCAATGTCATAACCACAGAAACAATAACCGCTGTACATGACTTTGCTCCATAAAATATTTATGACCATGTGTAATATGGAAAACATGAATGTATTCACACAGCTACTAGAGCGAACGGTAGGGGGAAGCTGAATTATGACACTAACAGAAAACTAGTAGGACATAACTCATAGCCATGTGTCTTAGCTTTGTTACATTTGGCAATAGTACTAGCAACAAAATCAAGCAGGTCAGAGGGTCTTTTGCCACACAGATATAAAATGACCAAGAAGCCAAGAGTAACAGACTTTGAGTCTTCAGCAATAAACCTCTGTATGGTTTACTCGTGTTTTTACACTGTCAAAAGCACATCTGTCATGCGTCCCAAATACCAATACAATAAGTCTCATTTTTATTGCCAACAGAACAATAAACAATAGAAAAAAGTGTGATGGGATATTTTACAATTCATTTCAACAGGAACACAATATTATTATTATTGCGTGATCAAAGCTTGGCATCCTTTAAAAGGATAATTAGCACAATCAGTCTAGATCTGATTATAACATCATAAAATCTGACAAATCACAGCAGAATTCTTAACGGTAGCATAAGAAAGGATGAGCATCAAATTGCTTAAATGCTTTGTCTGCACCATGAAAGGGTTTACAGATGCATGTCAATTGAATCTGGAGGTAAATCTTCATTTTTAACAGCCAGGTCATGTTCTTGTACTGACAGCTCTTATTATTGCTGTCATATAATTTATATACACAAAGGAAACTGAATGTTGATTTCATTCTTTACCTCACACTAAATAATACGAATTTCTTAAGGGAAGAGAGTATAAATGAGTTCTGATACCCATTCTCTTATTGTTTTATGAGAACATATTTATCTTAAGCTTCCAAAGATGCTATTTTCCTCTTTTTGGCTGGGTTTGGCTGTAAGAGATGGTAGAGATTTAAAGGATTATTTTCCCAGCAAATTGGCAGATGATGAGGAGCAGAGAGACGTAGAAAGTATTTCTTTTTGATGCATAATAATTGTACATATTTATAGGGTACTGTGTGATGTTTCTATACATGCATCAGAAAGTATTTTTTGAAAAATTGCTTCACCCTAGAAGAAGAGATAAATTAAGACACAGGATGGTGATTAAGGGCTGGTATAAGTATCATTGTGTACACCTCCTCTTTTTACATATCAATTAACTATGTACAAGAAAGAGACTTTCAAAAAAGTAGGATAGCAAACAACACATTTGATTGAAAAATGACACCAACGTCTCATAGATGAATTAGAAATAGACATTTATAATAATCATATATATGTTTATATATTATATTACAGGTTTGTGCCATAGGGAGCATGAACTTGCCAGAGAGACAGAGAGAGAAAGTAAGAAATCACCTCTTGGGAGGATGGGTACATCACAATCCCTTCTCCTCCTTTCTCCTCTTAGGATTTTGGGCACGTATGCACATGTGCTTTGCATGATTTCCAAGCCACTGGATCTGGGACTCAAACTGTGTTTGATCCTATTGGAAAATCTAGCACCTGAACAACCACACCCCCTACTGGCTCCGATACTGTCATCTTTTTTAGAGATCAAGTTTAATTTTGAGCAATTATGCTGATTTCTTATTGGAAAATTAGAGAAGCACAAAAAATCATGGATTGGGATAGCTGGTGGCATGGTGATTAGGCAACCAGATCCCAAATGGCTGACTGAACATTCAAGTCCCAGACCTAGAGACACGAAAAACATGCCAGGGTCATGTGTTTGTATCCAAAATCCTGAAAGGAGAATGGTGGATTACAGTAAGGTCATCCTCCACTGAAGAGGGTGGTACTTTCTCACTTACCCTCTCTATAATATTTCTCTATCTCAAATGAGCACACATGCCCTATAGCAAATTAAACAACAACAACAAATCAGAGATTTAATGCAGAGATAGTAACTTCTAGTCAAAAACTACTACTTGATTTTTATAAAAAGTTACTAAGGAGTTTGCACATTGTTTGGTGGATTTTTCTCTGCAGTTCCATCAAATGACATTTACTAATTACACGGAATTGCCACATTTTACAGAGGAGCTTGGGTGTTGATGTGAACACAAAATTCCTCCAACTATATTTCTAGTCACCTAATTATTGCAGCCTCCAGGCAATAATTATACCACATACATTTATAACACACATATATGTTTATGCATATGTTCTAGACTAGTACTTTCTTAGAAAAAATATCTGGGGGAACAGAAGACGAATATTAAGATACTAAAGTGATTTTCAATCTTGCGTGCACATTGGGATCACCTGGGAGTTTTAAAAAATGTTGATGTCTGGGCTCCATCGAGGCTAATTTCACTGATCTGGGATGCAGCCTAGGCTTCGAAATTTTTTCAAAAGCTCCCAGGTGATTCAAATGTTTGCCTAAAAAATGAACAGCTATTAGGTAATATGGTCACACAAGTTTTAAAAGTTCTTCTCCTTTGAAAAAGCATACTATCAATTCTCTTTTTCAGAATTTTATTCCTTCTTCCAAAAAAGAGCTACTAATAACATCTTGCAAGTTTTCCTCCTCTGGGATTCTAGTTTCCTCCTTTGGGATTCAATTCAAATACTGATTGAATAAAGAAGCGATATGACAATATCAGATTACAAGGATGATTTTTTTTTTTTTTAGAGGCTTTTGCTATAGGGTGCATGCGCTCACCAGAAAGGCAGAGAAAGACAGAGAGACAGAAAGCAAGAAACCACCCCCCAAGGGGAGTGGTCACACCGCAATCCCTTCTCCTCCATTCTCCTCTTGGGATCTTAGGCACACACGCACACGTGCCCAGCGTGATTTTAAGTCACTGGGTCCGGGACTTGAATCGCGGTCGACTACATGGGAGTCCAGCGATATAGCCATTACGCTAATTGCTGGTCCCAAAGATGATTTCTTTAAGGGAGTTTTTTTTCTATAGGGCTCATGTGCTTACCAGAGAGATAGAGACAGAGAGAGAGAATGTGACAAATCACCCCCTCAGGGTGATTTTCCATTCTTCGGTTTCCATTCTCCTCTTGGGATTTTGGGCATGTACGCACATGTGCTCAGTGTTTTTTAAGTTGCCAGGTCCGGGACTCAAACTGTGATTGACCATGTGGGAGTCCAGCACCTTAAGCACTATGCCAACTGCCAGCCCCACAGAGATGATTTTTTAAGATATAGCACTCAATATCTATGGTGTCTATTTTTATAACATTTAAAATCCATTATTTAACAGTTGAAGAACCTGATGTAAGATTAATGAATTTTTTGCTCTTGGCAAACTGAGTATCTTGATTCTTTTTATGTTTCCCTATGGGATTTTATCAAGATGACAAATCATTATGAATTCAGATATAATGCATGCATTTGGAAAAATTACATATAACTATACAAATATTTGACCCTCATCTCTATGGCTTTGGATTTGACTTTTAAATTAGGGTGTATGATCATTAAAATCCAGGAGACTTTTCAATTGTATTTAGTATCTTATTTGCATTATCAGAATATATCACAAGTAAAAATATAGAGCAAGGCATTTACATTGAAAAAAATCAGTTATATGTTGAAAAACTTTTGTTTCAAAACTTTATCAAGATTCAACAAAGACTCTTGAAGAGTTGGGAATATAAGGAGATTTCAGATAAATCCCTGACTTTAAAGTATCTTGAAATCATGCTGAAGGAATAACATACACACACATACACATATGCAAAAGAAATTATGGAACAAGATCTAACATGACGGATTAATGGGAAAGCAAATTAAACTAAAATCAGAGAAGACAGCATACGGTCATAAAGAACTTCAAGGAGTAGGTACAACAGGATCTATGTTAGCAATAAAATGTAACCATTTTCCTGGATTATACCAGGGAAGGCCAACTTAAGAAATTAGTAGCATATTAACTATTCAAAGCAGAAAAAAGGGAATGAATGATGTGAATAAAGCTCTAAAACCTAGCCAGATCATATGTAAAAGTCTCAGCAACTAATTGACTACCACGAGACATAATAATTCCTCTTTACTGGAGGCATAAAAGCTTACTGCTTGCACAGCTCTTCTCTTTTGGAAAGGAACACATACTTTTAATGTTTTAAATGCCTGCTGAGTTGACTATAACTCACAGGTATAAACTATGTTTATCTTTCTAATGAACCCAGAAAAGCGATGACATATCAGAGGAAAGTGAACAAACAGCCCTTTTAATGCTTACAATAGTGAATGAGTCTGAGCAATTCACATTCCAGATCAAACTTAAAAGGAAACTAAACACAAGCGGCATGGACTGTGACACGGATCAAACCTCAGATTTGATCCTGTTATTCAAAGACCCTGGAAGTCAGTAAATATCAAACTATATTATGTTATCTACTTTATTAAAATTTGTTAGCAATTGTATTAAAACGGTACTTATCTTTAGCAGGGGCCTTATTATAAAATGGCTTTACATATGCCCCAATCTCTTACTAGGAGTGGCTTTATATCCCTTCCAATCTATCTGCAGTGTACTTGCTGTACATTTGTTCATCCTCATTTTCATTATTTAGAAGCTTTCTCTGTTGTCTTATTTCCTGCTCCAGGTTCCCTATACCCTAGCCTGGGCCTGAACATAAGCACACGTGTACACACACACTTACACGGCAAAACAGTAGATGTGTAAATAACAATTACTTGAATTTTCTAATAAAAAAGAATTGGCCTTAGGAAACAAGTGAGAATGACTTTAGATGCTGAAAAAAAAAAAACCTTTTTATTAACATATGAACAGGGAAAAAATAAGACCAACATCTGAGGTGGCCTCTACTCAGTTCCTTCAAGTTACAGAAAGTATGTGAACATACTTCAAATGAATGACTTTTACACTAACGTTCTTATGAGTTTTTCTCGTCCTTATATTGTTTCTCATTTTATTATTTACAAGAAATTAGAGATGATAAACTATTTGAGAGGCAATAAAACTCTGACAAAGAAACAACAGATTAAATAAAATTTAAAAGTCTTCATTAACAGGGACCAGCAGTTAGCATAATGGCTATGTCTCTGGACTCCCATATAGTTGACCACGGTTCGAGTCCTAGAACCGGTGGCTTAAACTAATGCCAGGCGCGTGTGCACACATGCCCAAGATCCCAAGAGGTGAACGGAGGAGCAGGGATTGCGGCATGGCCATCCCCCCCTGGGGGGTGATTTCTTGCTTTCTATCTCTCTGTCTCTCTCTGTCTTCCGGCGAGCGCATGCACCCTATAGTATAAATCTCTACCAAAAAATAAAAAAAGTCTCCATTAACAGAAAAAGAAAAATGTATATTATGTTTTTGGTACTTGAAATAGTAATTATCAAAAATTTGTAAAATGCAAGTGCATACCTTATTCCCTCAGTATATGAATTAAATGAGCCATTATTGCACATAGTTTCTTATTTCACAGATAAACCTATCTTTCCTGAATCTTATTCTTCACTTGTAACCTTATAATCTGGTTAGCAGTATTATGACAGATCATAAAATAAAACTTTGAGAAAGATACATAAAAGCTTTTTCTTAAAGAGGTAATTGTTTTAAATAATAGATTTTGTACTATTAAATTAGTATTTAGAAATTATATTTATTGTAATTGTCTTTCCATTACAATTAAGCATCATGTAATAAGTTAAAAAATATATAGTTGATTATCACACTTTGCATAATTTAAAATTTAAAAAATTGGCATTCTATGATAAACAATTTCAAGATTTATACCCATAGAACATGTATCCTTACGACAGGAGTTTCCTTGTTTCTTAAAGAAAGTCTCTTTAAGAAAGTTAATGCATTTCATATGTTAGGACATGTCCAGTTTGTACACAAGCAGCTAGATTTCTGATTTCTACAGCTACGAGGTCATTCTAGTGCTTCTTAGTTATCCTATAACTACCAATAGTTTTTTTTTTTTTTCTTGGTTCCTTGAGAAGACTTTGTTGAGAGGCATAGGAAGAAGGAAGTCTATGTCTTTAAACTCCATTGAAATCTGAAGCTTTGGAGGAGCAAAATGGATTTCCTTCTATTAGAAATTGTTATGATAACTCAGAATATATTTTTCCCTCACATGAAGCAGGACATTTCGAGTAAAATTTCAGATTTCGGGGACTCCAATTAAGAAATTTAGATATTATACAAATGGTAGTATTTACTGTGCTAAGAGTATCTTGTTCAGGCAATTTTTTTTTGGAGAGGTTTTTGCTATAGGGTGCGTGCGCTCGCCAGACAGACAGAGAAAGAGACAGAGAGACAGAAAGTGAGAAATCACTCTCCAGGGGCATGGCCATGCCACAATCCCTTCTGCTCCATTCTCCTCTCGGGATCTTGGGCACGCACGCACACGTGCCCTGCGTGAGTTTCAAGCCACCGGGTCCAGGACGCAAACTGCAGTCGACTTCATGGGAGTCCAGCGATATAGCCATTATGCTAACTGCTGGTCCCAAGGCATTTTTAAACTATGTTCTCAATGTCCTAAAAGATTTTTCAAAAATGTTTTGGCAGTTCCCATTGGAGGTAGCAATGGGGTGAGTGGTGGCAGTACTAAGCAATCTTTTGGACCCTGAACATTACTTCAACCAGAAGAGACCAAATCTTGCCTCTCAATATTAAGCTTTTATACTGAGCTGC
>NW_006159975.1:473979-529316 GCF_000334495.1 Tupaia belangeri chinensis | reverse complement strand
AAAGAGTGTGTGTCAGTTTCATACCTCTAAAATGCAGAAAACAATATAAAACTAGGAGCGTAAAACACTGACAGTAGGAAACACCAGTGAAGGATGAAGGTGGAGAGGAGACAAAATAGGTGGAGTGTGATAGGCCAAGTTCTCAGTAAAACAAATGCCACAATCAAATTTAAAATACCAGGAAATCCTGAATGAAAGAAAATAGGAGGCTAGAAGAGACCGGGATAGGAGTCAAACCATAATGCTAGTACCTACTATCCTAAGGAAAGGAGAGAGTGTTGAATGGAAGTATGACAGACACCTGACAATCTAATAGAGGATCAGCAAGAACTTTGGGGAAGTTCTAAAGCTAAAATTGGTCTTCAGAGGAATCCCATGTCTACCAGGAAGGGAATTGCTTTAGCATTCCTACTATGCTCAGTCACTGGCTGGGAGCATCCCATGTAAAATGCAGCCTCACTATAAACTTGACAGTGGATATTAGAGCACAGCAACAAAGCCCTTGATCGGTTCTTCTCCCTGTAGTTAAGAGGCCTGCAAGTACATCATTATGGTGGCCACAGGGATGGGCTGCAGACCACAGTGAAGATCTCATGTCTATAAAAAAATAAAAGGGTAAAAAAAAGATTAAAAGGGAAGTGCATCAGACTACCTCATAGCTTAGAGAAAACCTGCCAGGGACTTGGAGAAACTGAGTAATGCTTACTCAACAGAGGAAATAATCCACATCAAGCAAAAATGACACAGTTCTCATCCTCCTTCTATTCTCAGTCATTGGGATTAGCCTAGAAGATAGTCTTGGCATAAATATCACTACAGATTTTAAAAGTGAAGGAGCTGGAAGCTATTATCTTAACTATTTAGCTTCCTTGGGGAAAACAAAAACAAAACTCTTGAAGAAAGATCTAAGTGGTGCGTCTTCATGGCTGCATAGGATATCATGGAAAAACAAGTTCGAAAATGATTTATCTCATAAATCCTTCATTTTACAGATTCTGAAACTTGATCAGTCAAATGACTTTCCAAAATCACCTGGTGAGTTGTTACACACACAAGACTAAATCTCAGATGTCTGTATCGCTGACCCCAAATTATTTTTTACCATGCTTCCATGCATTTCCAGCGTTCAGTTACACTGTATAACAAATTTAATTTCTCTTTTATTCCCACCACCAAACCATCAAATATTTATAGGACGAAAATAAATCACAATTTGAACTGGCAACTTAATTTAATTTATTTGTAAGTTCTGAAATTGCTAATGAAGTCTCAATTGGAGAGAGCCTTCTGTCAAGAGTTAAGAACAATGCTTATTTATTTAGTTTTCATAAGCTGCTGTTGATTTGCAAATGAGCAAATAAAGCAAAGTTTAGAATTAAATTGTTTGACCTATCTGAACTGTGAGAGATTGTCAGGGTAGTACTACTCATCAAACAAAGAGAACATCAAAGGGAATTTCTCCTTTCTTCCGATGTGTTTCCTTTCATTTACTTGAACATACTTCTGTTAACAAGATTTCTTTTTAGTTGTTAAGAGGAAAGTCACACAAATCACTCACCTACATTACGTTAACTGGTATATTTTTTGGAAAACTTCTGAAATTTGAAATTATGACACTGTAGAAATAGTTTGCAGTCTTTTTAATTCTCATAAAAATGAATAAAGTGAGGGTGGAACTTTTTATAATACAAATTCAGAAATTCAAATTAAATTAAAAGACTATACTCCTATTATTTCTGTGATAATGGAAGTTATAGATGTAGGGCCTTTGTTTATGTTTTCATCTTTTCTCTAAATTTCCAGTTGTGTATTCTTAGAGTAATGTTTGTAATTTATTTAAAAAATAGCACAGATGTTTTACCTCCCCTATGAGGATTTCTCTGATTGCATGCTCAGTAACTTTTTTTCCTTCTTGGTTCTAGAAGAAAATAGAATGAAACAAGCCAACAATGGGAAATGAAAGTAACATGAACTGTATCAAACAAAAAACAATTTTATATAAGAATATGTATATGTTTTGTTTTATGACTTAATTAATATCCTCAAATAGGAAGCATTAATAAAAACTTGGACCTGCAGTATTTTACTTTAATTTATGCTACACATTATGGATTTACTAAAAAAGTTAAGATTTTTCTGGATTTACTGATGGCACCAAGATCTCAGCTCTAATGTGAATTTAGAGATCAAACAATCCAGTTATTTCCCTGTGAATTTCTATAGAAAATATACAATAAATTAGCAACCACTTGGGTCAGGAGCAACTCTTTTTTATTAACCCAAACCTTTACTGTCTAGACTATGCCCATCTCATCTACTGGTTTTATTTATTCTTTGTGAAGCAATTAAAAATTGTTTTAATTTCTTTTTCCAAGTTGTAGCCCTTTAGTATTAAAGGCAATCTCATGCCTCCACCTACCCACATATTTTTAGCTAAATAAATACTAATATACTTTTTTTATAAATGAATTATTCTGATATTATGGCCTTTAGTATAACCTGGATTTAATTAAGAGTCTTACCTAGGGGCCGGCAGGTGCCATGGTGGTCATGGTGCTGAACTCCCACATGGCTGACCATTGTTCAAGTCTTGGAACTGGGGGCTTTCTTTCTCATTTTCTCATTTTCTCTCTCTTTGGACAAATTAAAACAAAAATAAATAATAATAACAAGTAAGGTTAAATAAATTTTAAAATAAAGAATGTTGCCTAAAGAAAATACATTTGTAAGAACTTTTATTTTTAATATTTCCCAAGAATCTCTCGGAATTTGAGAAATGTACTAGTCATAAAATAAGGTAGCAAAGGGGTTGACGTAGTGTAAAATCAATCCCTGTGTATTGAAGCTTCTAAAAAAATGGGTGAAGAACAAAATAGTAGATGATAGGACTATGAGGCAAGTGCAAATGTGTCTATAGAGACTGCTCATTGCAAGTTTAACTTCTTCATAAACAGGCATTGCCAGCCCTGATGCCTACAAGGTAAGGCAGTCAGACAGAAATGAATGAAGCTACTGGGTGTAGGACTGTCTGCATATTTGGTGTTAGTGATAGAAAGATGAAAAACATTTTTGGCTTCAGGAGGTTTCTTAGTTCGCTTGGCCTGCTACAACAAAATAGCACACTCGGTGTGCTTAAACAACAGATATACAGTACTCATAGTTCCAGTGGCTGGGAAACCCAAGATCAAGGTACCAGGAGATTCTATTCCTGGTGAAGCCCTACTTCCTGGAGTGGAGACAGCACCATGTTCACTGTGTCTTCACATAACCTTTCTTTGGTGCATGTACATGGAAATGAATAAATGTCTCTGTTTTCCTTATCTTATTAGGGCACTAATACCACTAAAGCTGGCATCAAGAGGGTACCAGCTTTATGATCCCAAACAAACCTAATTACTTCTCAGAGCCTCCATTGCCAAATACCATTGCACTGGGGATTAGGGCTTCAGAATACAAATTCAGGAAAAAACAAACATTCAGCCCACAACAGAAGGCATCTGTCATTCTGCTACTTCCTATTATTGTCACTGACGTGTACCTACACACCCAATGCATTCTGATTTTACCAAAAAAGTTTAAAATCTAGATTTTTGTAATGTATATGATAGTTCCATTTCAAAAAATACTCCAGTGAAATTTTTTTTTTTTTGTGGAAATTTCCATTTATAGATGGAAAATTTATTGTAATTCTGGTCAGTAATCGCCTGTTAATGATTTTTAGTTATTTTCACATTAAAAGTTAGAAATACTTTATAGATAAAAAAGAATTACTTTAGAAATGACACAAATCTAAGAAATAGAAAATCTAATTGTTAACTAATATCTAATTGTCTTTTTGATATTGAAAATTATAGAAAGATAAATTATTTTATGGAATTGATTATTTTTCTTTGGAAATGTTTTCTACTTCAAGGTTTTAATTAAAAGCATAGAAACAAAAAAGCACTAACTGAATAGAAGTTATGCATTTATTTAAACTACATTTAGCTGCTGAAGCAGAGTTAATCCATTTTCACACAACTTTTAGCAAAGTTGAGAATAATTAGGTAAAAGACAAAGATTATCTCATAAAGTCAACAGAATGTACTTTCCATAAATTTTGTTTTATATATATACATTTTATGTATATATGTATATATAAGTATATACTTATATATACACACACAGATGATGTCTAAACCACATATCAACACATAAACTTGATGTGAAAACAATAGGCAATTTTTGTTCTGCTCATAGTCATTATAGATTAATATCACTTAAACACGGTAAAATGTTGACATGAAAGATCAGCTAATTTTTGATTTTTTAGCCTCAACAGCCACAATAGTACTGGGGTTTGATTTATATCTTGAAAAATAACCATTGTGAAATTCTGAAATGTGTGTGATGTTTATATTAGAGCCCACATACTTCAGATCTTGTAGATTTCCTGTCAGATTTTTCTGAAGAGTATGACAGCAATATAGGTGATGGATAATAAAATAACTGAGAATGACTTTAATTTTATGTACTCATGTGTTGCGTATGTGAGATTGTGTGTGCTGGAGGTTTGTTGCCCCATATTGGAATATTTGTTCACCTTGGGATTCTCATCTTGCCACTGCTTCTCTATGTGTGTGTCATATAATTACCCACAGAGATGGGGAATACTAGGGATGTCACCTGCTTACTTTGAAAAGAAAATACCTTCTGAATTGAGTCCACAATGAAAAGATAAGTATAGTAACTACTGAAAGTTCTTTTCTAGTTATTGAACACTGATAATATGAAACACTTCAGATTTAGCCAATTAAAATAACAAAAATATTTTCTTCTTTTACTTACCTATAATTTAATGTGTTTAGTTTAAAAATGTTTACTAGAACATATAATAGTCAAAATTTTTAGAAGTTGTAGTTCATACTATGCTTTATAAGTAGCACACCTTAAGTTTTGTAGTGCCTAAAAAAGAAGTGGAAGGGATCAGTAGATGGCATAATGTTTATGTTGCTGGACTCCCATGTAGTCGACCATGGTTTGAGTCCTGGACCTGGTGGGTAAAACTCACACCAGGCCATGCCACAGTCTCTGCTCCTCTGTTCTCTCTGAATTTGGGGCATGCATGCACACGTGCCTGGTGTGAGTTTCAAGCTACCAGGTCCTGGACTTGAACAGCGGTTGACTATGTGGGAGTTCAGTGACATAACCATTACACCATCTGCTGGTTGTTGGTATACCTTTCTTATAGCAATCACATATGCATAGAATATCTGCATTTTCAAAACAAGATTAAAAAAAAAAAGGTATTTTGCAGGGCCAGTCCTTTGGCCTAGTGATTAGGAATCCAGATCCCCAGTTAGAAACCCAACCCAATGTCTTGAAAAACCTTTTGCATGTGCATGTGTTACCCCTATTCTGACAGGATGGAGAAATAGAGGAGAACGAATTGCATTGTGACCGTACCCCCTTCAGGGATGCTCTCTCCTTCTCCCTCTTCACTTCTGTTTCTCTAGTGAGTACCTGCCTCTTCTGAAATTTTTTTCTTTAAACATGTTGCAAAATGTGCAAATTTATTTTTTGCCCCACTGGCATAGCTGCAGCAATGGCTTCACAAATATTATTTTGTTTATATATTTTGTACAATGATATTTAGATAAATGTCATTTCTTTTGAAATGGTAGGCAGCAGCAGCTATAGACTACAATCTACAGTAGCTCAAGAAAACTTAACTTTTCCTTACAATGTGATGATTTCCCTCGACTTCTTGGGCATACCTCCAGTATCCCTAATTGTACTTCCTATGGGTCCCATGGTATTTCCCGGCTTACAGTATTGCACAGAATGAAAAATGCACAAGAATCTGAGAGATCACTTTTATCATGCTATGCAATTAACTGGGGATAAACACGTTCATCTCATAAAGAGATAATTATTGTCATATGGCATTCTAAGTGAATACACACAATTCTTGAGTTCACTGCAACAGCAAGAGGTGGCTTTGAAATTATTACAGCAGCACAATATGTACAATATAAATTTTATGCAGTTATGGTTTAATTTTACATCATTACATTTGTTCACATTTCTTTTGACTATGGCATTTTTTTTTGCAAATTGTCACAATTCTACAAAGCTTTTCCAATGAATTTATTTAAAAACATATACTAGGACTGGCAGATGGTGTAAAGGTTACATCTCTGGACTCCCACATAGTCAAATGTGGTTTAAGTCCTGGACCCAGTGGCTTACCACTCATGTTGGGTGCATGTGCGTGCATATCCAGGATACCAGTAGGAGAATAGAGAAGGGATTGAGGTGTAGCCACCCTCCCTGAGGGGTGACTTCTCACGCTCTGACTCTTTGTCTTTCTCTGGTGACTGCACATGCCCAGTAGCAAAACTCTGTTTAAACCATTGTTGTTCACAATTTAGTTTATAAAAAGTCATAAGGAGAGTAGTATGTTAAATATTTTTGTCTGACATTAAATACTATTTTTTTATGATGACTGAATTTAATATATCATTAAATACCTTACTGAATCATTAGGTTGATTTATTTTTTATTTAGTGCTCATTGGAGAATATACTTCACACAGTAGTTTTTAAAAAAGAGATTTATCACCTTACTTTAATAGATAATATTTTATATATTCTGTTTGTTTGTTTGTTTGCTTTAAGAGAGGTTTTTGTTGTAGGGTGCATGCACTTGCCAGAAAGACAGACAGAAACAGAGAGACAGAAAGTGATAAATTACTCCTCAGAGGGGATGGCCATACCACAATCCCTTCTTCCCTATTCTCCTCTCAGGATCTTGGGCACACACACGCATGAGCCTGATGTGAGTTTAAGCCACCAGGTCGGTAACTAAAATTGCAGTCGCTTACATGGGAGTCCAGCAATGTAACCATTATGCAATCTGCTGGTTCCACATTTTTCATATTCTTTAAAACTCCTAATATTATTTATGACTACAGTGTAAATCTTTGCATGTGTTAGTAAGTTATTATCAAGTTCTAAAACATCATGTAAACATTTATTATTGCATGTACATAAGAACCAGTATTTACTCCACACTCCACTAATTATAAGCTACTTCTATACTTCTATCTTATTTTCCTTTGAACTTCTCGTACCAAGCAAAGATTAGGAGCTCAGTAAATGTTCATTGAATGAGTCAAAAGCATATAACAGTGTGATTTCTTCTCTTTGTGGACTTAAATAACAGAAATATTATTTAGTAATATAGACTGAAATTGGTTAAAGTCACCAATCTAAAAAAAACTACTATGGGAATGTACATTAGTACAGCTCTATTGAGAACAACATGGAGGCTCCTCAAAAACCTACAAATAGCTTCTGCACTGCAAAAGAAAAAATAGAGTGAATTGACAATCTTTGGAATGGGGTAATATATTTGCAAACTATACCTCAGATAAGGTACTAACCAGAATATACAGGCAACTCAAGTGATTTACCCAATAAAAAATAATCAACTCAATTAAAAGATGGGCAAATGAGTTGAACAGACAACATTCAAAGGAAGACATATGAACAGCCAAAAGCATATTAAAAAAAAAGTTCAACATCTCTTAATATAAGGGAGATGCAAATGAAAATCACAATGAGATACCACTTAAACCCAGTCAGAATAACGAAGATTAAAAAAAAAAAAAAGATAAGTGCTGGCAAGACTTTGGTGAAAAGGGAACTCTGTAAAGGGACTGTAAATTAGTATAGGCACTGTGGAGAAGAGTATGGAGGGTCCTCAAAGATCTACAAATAGAACTACCATATGATCCAACAATTTTATTCCTGGATAGCTACACCCAGAATAGGAATACATTCAGTCAAAAAAGTACTTACACATCCATGTTTATTGTGGCACTACTGACAATTGTTAGGACATGGAATCAACCCAAATATCCATGAACAAATGAATGGGTTGAAAAAAAGTGTGGCACATATACACTATGGAATACTACTTAGTCTTAAAAGCAGCAAGACCTTGGCATTTGTTAGAAAGTCAATGAGTATAGGAGATTTACTGCTAAGCAAAGTAAGCCAGACAGGCATTGAATGGCCTCACTCAATACATAATGAATGCCTCCCCTCTATGACAGAAACTGAAAGATTGGAAGATATAAAAGCATGGACAAAAATTGTGAATACTAGAGACAGTTTGGGAGGATAGTGAGAAATGGAGGAGGGTCAGATTAAGGGAATTAAGGGGAAAAAAAAAGAAGTGAAACATTTAAGGGACCCAAAAATGGAAAATTATCTGTTGATGATATCATGTATGATAATATCTTTAACTGGATTAATATACAGTGTATTAATGCTGGGAAAATTCATTCTACTTGTTATAATGATATACAGTGATTAAATGTATAAAAATAAATGATAATAATAATAATAAACCTACAAATAGAACTACCATATGATCCAGTAATTCCACTTTATTTACCCAAAGACAGAAAGACAGAAAATCAGACAGAAAGACACTTGCACATCCATGTTTATTGCAGCATTATTCACAGATTGCTAAGACATGGAATCAATCTATTCAAAACTGATGAACAGGTTGAAAAATCTGTGGCACATACACACTGTGGAATATACTCAGCCATAAGAAACAGTGAGACGGGGACCAATAGTTAGCATAATGGCCATGTCACTGGACTCCCACATAGACGACTGTGGTTCAAGTCCTGGACCCAGTGGCTTAAACTCACCGTGGGTGCGTGTGCGTGTGGGCCCAAGATCCCAAGAGGAGAATGGAGGAGAAGGGATTGCGGCTGATTTCTCACTTTCTTTCTCTCTGTCTCTGTCTGGCAAGCACACGCGCCCTATAGCAAAAACCTCTCCAAAAAAAAAAAAAAAAATAGAAAAAGAAACAGTGAGACAAATATGTTTGATTCAAAGTGGATCAATATAGAAGACTTCATGTTAAGTATAGTGGGCCAGACTTTGAAAATACACACTGTATATCCCCACTCAGAATGTACTGAATATACAGTCTATGGCAAAAATTGAAAGATGCAAAGATATGATAGCAGAGAGAATAACTGTAGATACCAGAGAATGGAAGGAAGGGCAGAGAGTGGGTGATAGAGTGTGGGTGGGAGGGACAAAGGAAAAAAAGATTTAATGAACAAATGTAAAGTCTCTGTTGAAAAAAGTCTCCATAATTTCTGCTTTATACAAATAAAATCAAAATTGCTTCCAGCCCAACACCCAAGCGAGAATCCATTTTCAAATGAGGCGGGCCTAGCCCTGCTTCTTTAACTGAAGAGCTTCTTTTTGAAACCTCTCCTTACAACCCAACACCCAAGCAAGAATCAATTTTCACCTGAGGCAGGCCTGGACTTGCTGCTTTAACTGAAGAGCTTCTGCTTGAAACTTCTACTTCCAGCACAGTATTCAAGCAAAGTAGGGTGATCTCTGTCTTCTTTCTGTTTCTGTCTGTCTCTCTCTCTCTCCTCACAATTTTTCAAATATATATATATATATATAACCAGCAGTTGGCGTAATGGCTATGTCGTTGAACTCCCACATAGTCAACCGCAGTTTGAGTCCCGGACCCGGTGGCTTAAACTCATGCTGGGCGTGTGTGCGTGCATGCCCAAGATCCTGAGAGGAGAATGGAGAAGGGATTGCAGTGTGGCCATCCCACCAGGTGGGTGATTTCTCACTTTCTATCTCTCTGTCTCTCTCTGTCTTTCTGGTGAGTGCACATGCCCTATAGCAAAAACTTCTAAAAAAAAAAAAAAGAAATACTGTGCTGCAGAGGGAGCACAGCTTATCTCTTCCCACACATCTCTCGATTCTCCATTGAAATCCTGCAGCTCATCCCAGGTGCACCTATTCTTTAGAAAACTGGGAGGCCTTTGTAATATACAGTTCCACTGACAAAAGTGCAGTTTGGTGAGCATCAGGGAAAGGGAACTACAGAGATATTGAGGGTTGTCTCCCGCATGCCTTTAACACTCAGAATTAACTCCAAGAAAGTAGGAAAAATGTATAATCCATCAGATGACCAGTAACCACCACAGAGGCACACGAAATATGATAAACCAAGAAAATATCTTTCCTCCAGGGGAAAAGAACATCCCTTCATCATCCACATATAGTACAACAGAACTTGTGGAAATGTCAGATAAAGAATTTAAAATACTCATAGTGACAAAGCTAACAGAGATGCAAGATCAGAGGGAAAATGAACTTCAGAAGAGGAGGAAAAAAGAGACTTCCATGAGGTGAGGAAGTTCTTGCATAATCTGAAAAAGGAAATACACACCATAAGAAAGAAACAAATGGAAATGTTAGAGTTGAAGACTCTAATACAGGAAATCAAAACATCCCTTGGAAATAATAAAAGCAGATTGGATTATGAAGAAGATTTCTTCTCAGATGTAAAAGAAAGAAACTCTGACTTAGAAAAATTCACCAAGAAGACTGAGAAAATAACCACAAAAAACGAGAATAATAGCGAGTAATACTAATGTCATTAGATGCCCAAACATCCAGATAATCGCTATCCCAGATTATGAAGAAACTAATAAGGGCATTAATAATCTATTCCATGAAATTCTGAAAGAAAACTTTCTAAATCTAGAGGGGCATTCAAATATCCAGACCCAAGAAACACAAAGGACCCCACGTAGAATCAGCTCAAGAAGATCTTTTCCAAGGCACATCATAGCCAGATTGATCAAAACCACTCAGAAACAAGATATTAAAATTGGCAAGAGAGAAACGTCAAGTTACTTTCAAAGGATATCCCATCAGGCTAACATCGGACCTCTTATCAGAGACAATGCAAACAAGAAAAGAATGGGAAAATATATTCAAAGTGTTATGTAAAAAACAGTGTCAACCAAGAATACTATACCTAGCAAGATTATCCTTCATATGGGATGACAAAAACATTCTCAGATAAACAAAACCTGAAAGAACTTACCAACACCAGGACAGCTCTTCATGAAGTGCAAAAGGGAGTGCTATTCCAGGAAAACTGAAGTCAGACACAGAAATAAGAGTAGAAATAGCAGTCAAGAAAACGGTGAACCTAACGGTAGGGACAAGTCCAGAAATATCAATAATAATGTTGAATGTTAACTTCCAGGATTTAAATGGAAAGATCAGAGCATGGTAACACTGCAAATTCAACAAAAGAAAGATTAATTATATGAGACTAAACTGGTGAAATAGAATTCTATGATTTTTGACTAAAACATTACTCATTTTCTTCTATGCTTTGTCTCCCAAATTCAAGGATTTTTGTTTTCTTTTGAGTTGATAGGTTCAGTAATTATTTTTTATTTTAAACTGAAACATAAACTTTTCTCCCTTCCTGATCCCTCTGCAATTGGAAAATATTTGTGAACATTCTTATTTTGTGGCAGGATGGTTATTCACATAAATACAATAATACATAGTATCTGTTGCCTTGCATCAGAAATTGAATTCTTATGGGACTTTGTACATATAACAGACCAATTTGATACTAAATTTTTTTTTGCAAATAAGTTGGTTTATACCTCTCTTTAATAAAAGGAGGAGTGGAGAGGGGAAGAAGTATTTCAACAAAACATTACAGTGCAATTGTCACTAGATTTTTAGCTTTGTCCACATGTTCAGTTTAATTAAGATCATTTTTGAAACAATAAAATGTGAAAAAAAAGTTTAGTATGGGAGAGAGGGAGGCCAAGTGGAAAGAAAAAAGTAAAAGTAAGTTTAATTGACAAAAACATGAGAAGCTATTTTCTGATGATAATGTATATAATAATATCTTTGACTGATATGCATAGTATTCGTGCAAGAAAAAGAAATGTACACTATGAAGATATATGTGGTTAAATGTAAATAATAAATAAATAAAATATAAAAAATAAACACAAAAAAACAAATAAAATAAAACCTACTATATCTTGAAACAAAATAACAATGAGAAATAATTTAAATAAACAAATTGACTTGAATGTATTTGAATTTCATTTCAGTGTGACCTTTCTCTGTTGGGATCACTGAAAATGTCATAGTTATCTTATCTTTACTTTCTAGTTATTCTTTTTTCTTTCATTTATTTATTTTTACGTTTTTCCACAAACATTTACTTTACATATTAAAAAAAAAATTTAGCTCATACTCCATAGTTCTTTTCAGTTAATAGACAACTTTCAAAATTTCAAAATACTGAATTTTAAAGATAATGTTCAAAATATTACATATAATTTTGTATAATTTCATTTGCGACTCTGTAACAGAGACAGTATGGTTTTAACTATTTTTGAGAAAACATTTACATGTCAACTATTTTATTTGTTGAAAAGCAAATTCCCAGCACACTAGTCACACATAAACCTTCTCAATTCAGCCCTGCCTATCAAGTATTCTGTGATACACCATCTGCTAGCAAAGATCAGTCTTTTTTTCTTCCTTCAAAGTCTTTCTCAAAATCATGCCAGACAGAACTATTTATGGTGCCAGGCCATCTTTCTAAGAGCTTCTGTTGGCTTACTTGGGATCCACCTTAGTTCCATAGTTTTCTGATTAATCTTCAGATACGACATACCAGTCAAAGCCCTGTCCCAAAATGAGTATTTCCAATTTCTGATTCAATGCAGCAAGCACTATTGAACTTATGCAAATAACCCTTGTGCCACAAAAATAAGAATACTCACAAATATTTTCCAATTACAGAGGGGTCAAGAAGGAAGAAAAGCTTATGTTTCCATTTAAAGAAACAAACAAGATAAGTATTTTAACAAATTGCTGAACCCATCAACAACTCAAAAGAAAGTAAAAAGCTTAAATTGGGAAAACATAGTAAAAAAATCAGTAATGTTTTACTCAAAAAGTTATAAAATTCTATTTTGCCAGTTCTATCTTATGTTCAAACTTTCTTCTGTTGAATATGCAGTGTTGCTGTGGTCCAATTTTCTGTTTAAATCCTTGAAGTTAACATTCAATGTTATTATTGATATTTCTTGTCCATAGAATTAAATTGGTCATTTTCTTGGTTGCCTTTTGTTCTCTTATTTCTGTATGTGTCTTTAGTTTTCCTGGTAGAGCACACCTTTCAGATTTTCTTGAAGAGTGGATCTGCTATTGGCAAATTCTTTTAGGTCTTGGTTACCTGAGAATGCTTTTAACCTTTCTTTCCATATGAAAGATAATCCTGCTGGGTATAGTATTCTTGGTTGAAACAGTTTTTAACTTAACACTTAGAATATGTTTTCCCATTCTTTCCTTGCTTGCATTGTTTCTGATGAAAGGTATGAGATTAGCCTGATTGGATAACCTTTATAAGTAACCTGACGTTTTTCTCTTGCCAATTTTAGTATCTTGTCTTTGTCTATAGATTTGGGCAATCTAACTATGATGTGCCTTGGAGAAGATCTTCTTGGGTTGATACTATTAGAGGTTCTTTGTATTTCTTGAGTCTGGATATGTGAATGCCTCTCTAGATTTGAAATATTTTCTTCCAAGATTTCATGGAATACATTATCAATGCCCTTATTAGTTTCTTCACCTTCTGGGATACCAATTATCTGGATGTTTGGGTGCTTAATGGTATCTAGTATTTCTTGTATATAGTATTCTCATTTTTTTTGGTTGTTTTCTCAATTTTTTTCTAGATCAGAGATTTTGCCTTCAACATCTGGGATTCAATTTTCTGCATGGACTAATCTGCTTTTAATACTTTCGAGGAAGATTTTGATTTTCTGAATGGCAGCCTTCATCTCTCATAGCTCCATTTGATTCTTTTTTATGTTGTGTATTTCCTTTTTCAGGTCATGGAAGAACTTTAACACCTCCTGGAACTCCTTGTCTCTTTTCTCCTGCATCTTCTGGAGTTCATTATCTCTCAGCTCTTGCATCTCATTTAGTTTTGTCACTATGAATATTCTGAATTCTCTATTGGAAATTTCCAAGTGTTCTATTGTAATGTTAGTGGATAATGAGGGAGTGTTCTTTTCGCTTAGTGGAGAGATATTTTCTTGGTCTCTCATGTTTCTTGTTCCTTTGCAGTGGTTTCTGGTCATTCTGTGACAAAAATCTCTACTCCACTTGTCTGAATATTTGGGGCACTAGAAGATGGAGTTTAGAGCATAGCTTCCCTGAACAGACTAGTACTTTCTAGTTATTCTGATCAGAAGCAGCAGGTCATGTTTTAATCCCACCCAGATTTCAGATACTGAATGAGGAAACAATGTAGTGAACATTTCAGCAGAGTTAGCTATGGAGGGTGACAATTGTACCTCAATAGGCCTATGCATAAGAAAACAACTTTATGTGAAATAATTTTTTTTCATTTCTCATTCTTCCTCACTTAAATCTAAACCAAGTTAAATTATCTTCTAGTTAGAAAATGCAGATTGCCACAATACTCTTTTTTCATTTTAGTGAAGACAATTTTAATTACAAGGATGCTTGACTCAGTTAAGCAAAAACCAGGTAGGAGGTTTTAATGAAAGAAACCCAGACTCAGAGATTTTGAGAGATCAAAATAAATAAAGGCTGTCAGAAATTGAGCCTAATCTACGTGTCTCAAAATTTATACTACTCACATTTCTACTTCTCTCTGCATTTTGTTGTATTTTCATTTGTGGCAACACAATGGCTTCTTCTACTTTTAGATAATCCAAAGCTAACAGTCTTAACCTAAAAGTGTATCATTGCATAGTACACATTATTGTTGACTATATTGTGTTTGTAAAATTTTGGGGTTTTTTCATCCTTATTCAGGCTAGGAAAATTGCACATATCCGAAAATTTGTCCATCTCACTAGGTTTTCTTGTTTGTTGGCATATAATGTCACTCATCATATTCTCTCATATATATATTTTATTTCTGATATTTCCATTGTACTATATTACCAGCTTTGCTACTGATGTTATCTATATGGCTCCTTTCTTTTTTTTTTTCTTGATTAATCTAGCTAATGATTTGTCAATTTTTTTTTTATCCTCTTCAAAACACTTTTTGTTTCTTCTTTTTTTTGGTATAGTTCTTTTATCTTCTATTTCATTTATTTAATTTATTATTATTTTATTATTTAATCACTATAGGACTTATGCATTCAGGAGAGAGAGAGAGAGAGAAAGGAAGCCAAAAGGTTGGGACTCAAACCAGAATCAGTCAGGTGGGAGTCTAGCACTTTAATCACCATGCCATCTGCTGGCCCCAAGTTTCTATGCTTTTAAATTTGTAGAAGCTTGTTTTGTGACCTATTATGTGGTCAATCTTTGAAAACGTTCCATGTGGATATGAGAAAAAAACAGTATTTTGTAGTTGCTGAGTGTAATGCTATACATATCTGCCAGGCAATTTGATTTGTGATATCAATTAGCTCCAATGATGTCTCTGCAAACTCTTTGTCTAGATGACCTGTATGGTGGTGAGAATGGGGTGTTAAAATACCCAACAATTAGTGTTTTACAGTCTGTATCTTATTTTAGATCTAGCAGTCTTTCTTTTACACACTTGGGTGCCCTGGCATTGGGTGCATAAATATTTATGATTGCCCTGTCTTCCTGGTGAGTTAATTATTTTAGAACTGTGTAAAGTCCTTTTTTATCTTTTTTTTTTTACCCTCTTTATTCTGAAGTCTATTTTGTCTGATATCAATATTATGACTTGTGTCTTTTTCCATTTCTGTTTGCATGACACAACTTTTTACAGCCCTTCACTTTCAGTCTATGTATAACCTTTGTCATTGAGATGTTTTTCATGTAAGCAACATGTAGAGGATTACTGTTTTAGTCATTCATTGAGCCAATCAGTATCTTTTAGTTGGGGTATTCAATCCAATAAAATTTAATATTATTATCAATATCTATGGATTTAGTTCCCTGTCATTTAGTTAAGCATTTTTTTTTCTAGTTGTTTTGTGTTCCATTGCTTCTATTTATCTCCTTTTAGTTTTTTAGATAAAGTATTCCATTAAGTATTTCCTGAAGAGCTGATCTACTTTTGGTGAATTTTTTTCAGCTTTGTTTATCTGGAAATTATTTGATTTCTCCTTCCCATTTGAAGGATAATCTTGCCTGGAATAGTATTCTTGGTTGAAATTGTTTTTCTTTCATAGTTTTAAGTATGTCTTATTATTTCTTGCCTGGATTGTTTCAGTTGAGAGGTCTGATATTATTCTATTGGGGTAACCTTTGGGAGTGACTTAGTGTTTATTTCATGTCATTTTTAGGATATTGTCTTTGTCTTTGATTTCTACCAATTTGACTATGAAGTGCCTTGGAGAGGATCTTCTTATGTTACATCTATTGGGTGTTTTTTGTATTTCCTGAATTTGGGCTTTTGTTTGCCTATTTAAATTGATTAAGTTTTCAGCTAATATATCATGAAAAAGACTTTCTAAGCCTCTACTCATCTTTCCACCTTCTAGAATACCCATTTTATGGATATTTGGCCATTTAGTGGTGTCTAAGATTTTTCTATGTTATCCTCATTACACACTTGGGTGCCCTGGCATTGGGTGCATAAATATTTATGATTGCCCTGTCTTCCTGGTGAGTTAATTATTTTAGAACTGTGTAAAGTCCTTTTTTATCTTTTTTTTTTTACCCTCTTTATTCTGAAGTCTATTTTGTCTGATATCAATATTATGACTTGTGTCTTTTTCCATTTCTGTTTGCATGACACAACTTTTTACAGCCCTTCACTTTCAGTCTATGTATAACCTTTGTCATTGAGATGTTTTTCATGTAAGCAACATGTAGAGGATTACTGTTTTAGTCATTCATTGAGCCAATCAGTATCTTTTAGTTGGGGTATTCAATCCAATAAAATTTAATATTATTATCAATATCTATGGATTTAGTTCCCTGTCATTTAGTTAAGCATTTTTTTTTCTAGTTGTTTTGTGTTCCATTGCTTCTATTTATCTCCTTTTAGTTTTTTAGATAAAGTATTCCATTAAGTATTTCCTGAAGAGCTGATCTACTTTTGGTGAATTTTTTTCAGCTTTGTTTATCTGGAAATTATTTGATTTCTCCTTCCCATTTGAAGGATAATCTTGCCTGGAATAGTATTCTTGGTTGAAATTGTTTTTCTTTCATAGTTTTAAGTATGTCTTATTATTTCTTGCCTGGATTGTTTCAGTTGAGAGGTCTGATATTATTCTATTGGGGTAACCTTTGGGAGTGACTTAGTGTTTATTTCATGTCATTTTTAGGATATTGTCTTTGTCTTTGATTTCTACCAATTTGACTATGAAGTGCCTTGGAGAGGATCTTCTTATGTTACATCTATTGGGTGTTTTTTGTATTTCCTGAATTTGGGCTTTTGTTTGCCTATTTAAATTGATTAAGTTTTCAGCTAATATATCATGAAAAAGACTTTCTAAGCCTCTACTCATCTTTCCACCTTCTAGAATACCCATTTTATGGATATTTGGCCATTTAGTGGTGTCTAAGATTTTTCTATGTTATCCTCATTTTTTTTGAGAGTTTTTTTTTTTTTTTTTTCCTATAGGGTGCGTGTGCTTGCCAGAAAGAGAGAGAGACAGAGAGACAGAAAGTGAGAAATCACCCCCCCCCCAGGGGAGATGGTCATGCCACAATCCCTTCTCTTTCATTCTCCTCTCAGGATACTGGGCATGCATGCATGCACACGTGCCCTGTGTAAGTTTAAGCTACCGGGTCTGGGACTTAAACTGTGGTCAACTACATGGGAGTCCAGTGACATAGGCATTATGCCAACTACTAGTCCCTGTTATCCTCATTTTTAATGGTTATTTTTACATTCTTCTCAATTGATTGGAGTAAGTTGGATGTTTTTTCTTCTAGGTCAGACATACTTTCTTCTACATGATCTAATCTGTTTCTACTATCAAGGGAGGTTATAATTTCCTGCATTGTATTCTTTATTTCTGGAAGTTCTGTTTGATCCTTTTCAGGGTGTCTATCTCTTTATGGATTTCTTGTTTCAAACCATGGGAATATTTTCTCTCCCTAGAAGTGGTTGTTTGTTTGCTTTTGAATATCGTTGAATTTAGTTATTATAAATATTCTGGATTCTTTTTCTGACATTTCTGTGCTTTCTTGCATTTTATCTGTTGGTGTGGTTATTGTGTCCCTTTGGGAGGAAAGTATTTCCTGTTTTTTCTCCTATTTCTTGAGGTTCTGCTATGATTATTAGGCATCTAGAGATAAACACAATTCTTATTAATTCTTTGCAGTATGTTTTTGTAGCTGTGTGTGCATGTGCTTCCCCTTAATGTGAGTTAAACCTGTGACAGTTTCTCTCTCCTATGGTGGGTGGCAGTGTAATATCCATAGAGGGAGTTTGGATAGATTTACAGACAGGAGTTTCTCTCCTTTTTCTTTTGGATTGAGTGGAGAGGATTCCTTCTAACTCTGCAACTGCAGAACTGGGGTGGTAATCCTGAAGACTTAGGCAGTATGTTATTATTATTATTGTTATTATTTAGAGATTTTTGCTATAGGGTGTGTATGCTTGCCAGAAGAAAGACAGAGAGACATAAAACGAGAAGTCACCCCCAAGGGAGGATGGCCATGCTACAATCCCTGCTCCTCCATTCTCCTCTCAGGATTTTGAGCATGCACACATACGTGACCTACGTGAATTTCAAGTGTTGAGTCTGGGACTTGAACTCCAGTCCACAGCATGGGAGTCTAGCACCGTAACCACTATACCACCTGCTGGCCTCTGTTCTTGAAATTCTTAATAGAAATTATCAGATTGAATGAATTTAGCATATAAATTCTTCTTCCGCCCATGGCCATGTGTCTATCCTAACACAACCAGCAATAAGCAGGACTATGAATTCTTAAATACCAGGACAACCAATTCCAGAAACTCTAAATGTGATAGAAGCTCTGGAATAGGCTGTGAAGGAGGCAAGCAAATGCACTAACCTGAATGATACAGCACAGTATCAATTTAACAATAGCATGCACATGTTCACTGCACAACAAATGACAGTGTTTCCTGTCTTTTTCTCTTTTTTTTTTCTATTTATTTTCTTTTTAGATGAGCATAGAAATAGAGAGTAATGGTAGAAACCAGAAGCTGCATGGAGGAGGGTGAGTAGGGCGTACTTGACAACATTTTTAATGTGCACAAGATGACATGCAAATAAGTAAAAGAGAGTACAAGATAGTATATCATAGCAGAGTAAAACCTATGGAAAACCTACTATCTATATGTTTTAAATACTAGTATAATTATTAACAGATTGGGGGCCAGCAGGTGGCATGATGGTTAAGGCACTAGACACTCCCACATGACTGACCACGGTTCGAGTCCTGAATCTGGTGGCTTGCTTTCTTGCTTCCTCTCTCTCTCTCTCTCTCTGGTCAAATTAAAATAAATGAATTAACAAATAAAATTAAATAATTCTAAAAAATTGTAAGGAATTATTAACACATGTGTACCACAACATTACATTATTGTAATGTTCAATGTTGAGGAAAAATATGTGTATATCCTTGATCTTACTATTGTACTTTATGCTTGCCTTAAAAAGCGTACAGTGCCAGCTCTATGGCCAGGTGGATGAGGCAGCTGTGTCCAACATAGTTGACAGCAAAATTTAAGCCCTGGACCCTGCAGCTTGATCAACACACCAGAAATATGTGCCTGCATACCCTAAATCTCAAAAGGGGAGAGAGGTAGAAGAGATGAAATTACAGAATAACCATTCCCTGTGGGGATTTTTTTTTTTTCTCTTTCTGTCTATCCCTGGGAAGCACACACAATCTCTAGCAAAACAAAAAACAAACAAACAACAACAAAAATACTGTAGCTAAAAAGTAATGCTTTGATTATATGTAAACCAGCAATCAGAAATTAATAAATAAAGCTTTTCCAGATAGAAAAATTTAACACAAAGTTTACATTGTTTTGAAATTACCACTTCTGTTTCTATTGTTTGCCTAGACTCCTTCTTCTTCATTACACATATTTTTCCACTTTCATTATAGACATGAATAATTGTTAGATAATTATAAAAATGTATTTTGAAATGTAATATTTCTCTCTCATTTTTTTAAAAAGAGAATTTTACTATAGAGTGTGTGTGCTCACTGGAGAGACAGAGACAGAGAAACAGAAAACCAGAAATCACCCCTCAGGGAGAGTAACCATGCCTCAATCCCTTCTCCTCCAGTCTCCTCTCGGGATTTTGGGCACACATGCACATACACCCAGGTGAGTTTTAAGCGGCCAGGTCTGGGACTCTTAACTGTGGTTGACTGTGTGGGAGTCTAACAACATAACCACTACACCATCTTTGGGTCCCAAAATGTATTTCTAAAAACTTACCTTACGTCTTATCTGAACTCTCATCCAAATGTTGGTAATGATGATATGAATGGAGGTGGTATAGCAGAGTGACTAAGAGTTCAGACTGTAGTTGAGCCAACTCTCAATAGTTTCTCAGTCTAGCACTACCTCATACTAGCTTTATAATCTTCAACAGTATCCTTAATACATAAGTTTGCTATCTATAATAGGCATGAAATAGAGGCTTAATAAACATGAACTATTACTACTATTGATATTACTACTAGTATTAAGTTGTTTGGAGGCTAACTAGTTCCTTAGAGTTTGCAAATTAATTAAACATATTTAATCATACTCTTGTGGCTTTTTGAGAATAAGAATATTTAAAATTGTAACCTAAGTCTCATCAAGAACTTTCTGTCAACATTACCTTTACTGAACATTTGTTCAGTGGGAAAATTCAATCTATTGAATTGATACATATCCAAAAAAATTTGTTCTGTTTATCATATAAAACTTGTCATTTTGGGAGCTACACCATTGCATTTACCATCTAAAAGTTTTCCTTCTCTTGCACCATTCTGATCTTCATTGATAGTCTGGTTTTATAAAGAGATGAGATTCAATTAAACAGCTTTTACTTTAGACAGCTTTTACTTTTATTTAAATTGTGTAATTTTCAATTATCTTACATAATAAGAAAAAAAATCAAATACACAGATATAACACTCCATTAAATAAACTGTAGGCTTTTATTGGCTAAACATTTTGACTTAGTAGTCAAGGAAATGAAGCTTTCTAATAGTTCAACTTCCAATAGGAATTTTGCTGCCATAGGTTGTTGTATATTAGAGGTTCTACATTTCTGAATGTATATATTATGGTGGAAAATGGTAGAAATAGAAGGATATTGGATAATATTTGAATAGAAAGCACATATCAATTTCTTTATAAAACCTAATTGTCTATTTCAGCATTCATGAATAAAATATGACTCAAACTTGCACATAAATTGCAAAGGCAGAGCAACCTTTTCCACTGAGATAATTCATATGTGGCAACCCTCTATCTGCCTCAAGACTTGGTGTTATGTAAATATTTATATCATAAGCACAAATCAAGAGGAAAGTCTTTTTTCAATTAGTGTTAAATTTGTGATTGCACAGCAGTTCAATTGCTGGAAAAGAACATCCTCTAGTGCCTCCGGTCTTATTTCTGGGAATGGCAGTTTCCATGCCTGCTCATTGAACTCTTTCCAGGACAGGGTTCTTGAGGATGGCAGCTGGTTCAAAGCCAGTAAGACATTTACATTCTTTGGCTGGTCATTCTTGGGAGGAGGATTATGAAGCAGATAAACTGGAAACCTTATATTTACGTAGTGATGGGAATTTGTTAAGGTAAGGATTAGACCTTTCTTTCGCCTTTGTTAAAGCCTAATGTTATTCAACTGAAACAATTCTATGTTGCTCCAAATAGGTAAAATAAAATTACACCAGTTAAAATGATTTGAAAGCAAATAGAGCCCTTGTTAATCCCAACTAAATGACTTTGTGTGTCTTTTGTTGCTGTGTTGTTGGTCTCTTCTTATTTTCTTTTTCTTTTCCTGCTAATGGCTTGTCTTAATTTCTCTGCCTCAATATACAATTCTAGGAGGACTACATGCTCTGTATGATAATACAAAGAGAAATAACTATTCTGTAAACTGCATAAATCAGACCTAAACAAAATGTAATGCAACTACATTCACATAGCCCTCAATTTATTCTCAAAGGAAGGCAACATCATATTAGAAGTTACATTGCCATACCTGATAGTACATTTTAGGTGGTAAATGCCAGAGCCTGTGTTATTAGATAGAAGTTGACATTTAATTCGAGATTCACTGGATAAGAAACATATGGCTAAGAGGTATTTCAAAAAAAAAAAAATGAAGTTTCTAATTAGTTGATTCATTAGTTGAATGTATCTTTGCAAAACACCACACTAAGGCCTATTGAATATTGGATCAGTGGAGAAGGCAAATAAAACAGTGTATCTTCCTTTAAGTCATTTGAATGATAAAGGAAGAAGCACTGATTTGTACAGTTAATATAACATTTATTAATATAAAATCAAGGCAAGAAAAGGAATATACATAGATGAGATAGGAGGAATATTTTGAATAAAGAGCTGAGCCCAAATGTGGTAGCCTCAGTGTCCTATGTTGCTACAGTATGAGTGTCTCAGAAATCTCTTAGGAGCCATTATAGAAACAATGTCGAATGGTAGGGTGTTTTTTAAGTCTCATCTTCAGGTCAAAGGTAATGATCAGATGTAACAGATCTGGAAGAAAGAACTTAAACCAGATGGATGGACATTGTAAACATACACACAAATATATTTATATTCATTCTTTAGGAAGGCTAGAATTCTGACCATTTTATTTTCTAAGTTTATTTTCTAAGTATAATCTTTAAAACTTAAAAGTATTAAGAGATCTACTAATTGTAGATTTATGTCTAAAAGAATTACATAACTTTAGTTGTGTTAAAACATGCTAATATACTGGCATGAGTTTTAATCAAGTGATAGTTACAGTAAGTCCTGAATCAAATTTCTTTTTATAATATTAAAATATAAGTTTTTTTGGGACCAGCAGTTAGCGTAATGGCTATGTCGCTGGACTCCCATATAGTCAACCGCAGTTTGCGTCCCAGACCCAATGGCTTAAAACTCACGCTGGGTGCGTGTGTGTGTGTGCCCAAAATCCCAAGAGGAGAATGGAGGAGAAGGGATTGCGGCGTGGCCATCCCCCCTGGGGGGTGATTTCTCGCTTTCTGTCTCTCTTTCTCTCTCTGTCTGTCTGGCGAGCACACGCGCTCTATAGCAAAACCTCTCCAAAAAAAGAAAATATATATATATGGTATTTTTTCCTTCCAACTCCCAATCTTTTTATTTCTCTTTCAAGGGAGCTAAGTTCTTGCCTTGTCCTCTGTCTCTTATGTAAACTTACCTTTCTTAGGTAGCACTTTAGGACTATATATATTCTTCTTTCACTTATGTATCAATCATTCAAGTCCAAACTACTGTAATATTCATTTCCCTGCAGCAAATGATCTAGGTATCTGAAGAACTCTCTGGAAATAGAACAGTATTTTTGACACAAGCAAGACTCTTAACATTCTTTACCTATTTATAAAGTACAACTATACTAGACTTTGTTTCTAAAATTGTTGCTTTTTAAATTACATCTTACTGGAGTCAGCAGGTGGCATGGTGGTTGAGGCACTGGAATCCCACATGGCTGACCATGGTTTGAGTTCTGGATCTGGTGGCTTGCTTTCTGACTCCCCCCACCCATCTCTCTCACTGGTGAGTGCACGTGCCCTGCAGCAAATTGAGAAATGATAATAATGATAAATAAAATTAAGTAAATAATTAAAAATAAATAAATTATATCTTACTTCCATACCTGTGTTTATGATGCATATCTGGATGTTTTCTCTGATTGATATTCTCTGTTAAGTAACATCTACATATATGTTCCAACTTAATGTTATGTCTCTCTTACAGCATCCATAACCACATTATCATCATTTGCCCTATCTCCCATTGAACTAGGAGGCTCTTACTCATAATTTTCTCAACTTTCGCCATGTACTTAATATACTAGATGTGTTTAGATGTGTTCAGCAAATACTCATTAAACCTATGGATGAATTAATGACTAAATAAATTATAGAGACTATTCTTAGAGTTTATATATGTATTATTAGTATATACACACACACACACACACACACACACACACTATTAAAATACATGCATATATATTAAATTATGCTTGCTTGACCCAGTTTTGAGGCCCTGACAAGGGGTCAGTCAGTTTCTCTTTTTGAGCAGCTGAATAAGTCTACTGCACTAACTTCCCTCTGGTCCACTGTGCACCAGACATAAACATCCCAGCAACAGGTACTAGACAACTATATGCCTCAGAGTTCACAAAGTTATTCAACTTAGCCAATTCACAGGGAGCTGGAATAAACTAACTAACCCTACCAACTTTCCGTATATAAGCTGTCTCTAATGGATACAGGTCACTCTTCTCCTGTTCTGGGTGCCACCCTCCTGTGTCCCTACCTGGTAGCCTTCTTTTCTTTGGAGCTGTAAGTTACAAAAAAGTTCTGTGTTTTCTCTACAAAATGCTACTGTGTTATGTTCCACCATCAAAAGTATCTTAAAATCTTATAAAACATAACAACTCTCACCTAAAAGTTATAGGCAACATATTTTAAATAATTAATTTAACATTTATATTCAGGACTCCAAATAGGAAATGTTTGTTATTGTTTGGAAACAAAAGATCCTTTTTAAAAAATTTAATTGGTGTACACTGGGACCAGCAGATGGTCTAATGGTTACACCGCTGAACTCCCACATAGTTGATTGTGGTTCAAGTCCTGGACCCAATGGCTTAAAACTCAAGCCAGGCCCATGCGTACCCAAAATCCCAGGAGGAGAATGGAGGAGAAAGGGATTGTGGTGTGGCCATTGCCCTTGGGGGGTGATTTCTCACTTTCCATCTCTCTGTCTCTTTCTAGTGAGCACATGCATCCTATAGCAAAAATCTCTCAAAAAATTTAATCACTGTACATCTTTACAGTGTACAACATTGTTTTTCACAGCATATTAGTCAAGTCAAAGACATTACCATAGACATTATAATCAACAGATAACTTTGCATTTTTGTCTGTTAAGATTATTATTATGTGCACTCCTTATTTAGTTATATAGCCAACATGTACAAATATCAACTAAGAAAAGAGTTCCACCAGAGTTTTAAAGGAACTATTAAGATCAATCAATGCAGTCACTCAATGAGTGTAGAAAAGTCATATTAGTCAAGTCGAAGACATTACCATATACATTATAATCAACAGATAACTTTTCATTTTTGTCTGTTTGTTTTTCCCTGATCCTCTTCCTCTCACCCTCTATTACCCAAACCCTGCTCTAATGTCTCTAGTATCGACAGTTGCTCTCCTTGCTACAATACCTTAATCTTTTAGTTTCTGCTGTAGAGTGCAGGCATTCAGTATATGTTAACCAAAGACATACAATGCGCATCTTTGGTTTGTTTCACTTAGCATTACATCTTCAATATTAGTCCATCTTTGTAACCCAAAACCTTGAAATGATTTCCTTAGAGCAGGCAAAGAAAATGTAACCAGCTACCATTTTTAACTATCTTCTAACCTTTTTTAAAAAAATCAAATATGCCTCATTACCCACATATATGCTAGCATATATCTATGTGCATAATAAGCACTTAATAACAATTAGCTATCAATTGTGCATATTATACATATTATAGATCTTCCTTTATATCAACCTATCTATTAAATGACTTTTATTGTGTTTCATATCATCTTTTGTGAATAATTTGGTATGATCTAATATTAATTTAAGGTAGGTTTAATAGATCCTGAGATCAAGTAACATAGACTATAACTGCAATCAAATTAAGATAAAAATAGTATTTTATCATTTGAAACTAAGCTGGCTGCACTACTGTTCTTTTGTGCAGTTTTCTGTGTCTGCTGAGTTTATTCTATAGGTTGTGTTGCTCTGACATTTGGCAGAAACATAAGACTACCCCTCACACCCTTTGATTGGAAGGTTCCACTACTTTATTTGGACATTTTCCATTCTATTTCTTATAGCATCCATATGCTAACTTTTTATGCCTATTAATGTTTTCTTTACTCTGGGCAGCCTTCCAAACACACTACTTTGAAATATGGAACTCCTTATTTAGTTATATAGCCAATATCTAAAACCTTCAACTAAGAAAAGATTTCCACCAGTTTTGAAGGTACTATTAAGATCAATCAATGCAGTCACTCAATGAGTGTAGAGAAGAGTTTTATATCAGCTCAGGAAACCCACCCCATAAAGCCTCTACCAAAGAGAACGTATCAGAAGACCAAGAATACAAACCACCATAAGTGAAAACTGTAGCCAAACTCAGCAGCAACAGATGTAGAATAAATGCACTTATTGACTAACTTCCCTGTGAAGCTATATTTATGTTTCTACTTACTGGGTGAAGATTATGTTTTCCTGCCAGCAGTAAATGCTATTGATTTAATACATGTGACAGCTATGCACCACAGTATAGCCCTATGTAATGTATCTTTTTCTAAGACAAAGAAGGTAACCCATAGAATAAATACTCAGACCCTTTTGCACAAGAAAGGCACATGACTAAGAGGAACTTGTATTGTCTTTTGAAAGAAGTAGACATGAAGCAAAAATATATTTTGGATGAGGATAAGCAATGCTGCTTTTTTTCCAGATGTCTGCCTAATTTCCTTGCCAGAAATTTCAAAGATGTGTATAAAACTTTCCTTGAAAATATGCTTACCAGTTCTCTGTGAAAGAAAAAGTAGAGCACATAATGACTTCATCATCTCAGATTGAATCATAGTGAGCCAGATACAGCATCATTAGTGAGAAAGACACGAAGCCAGAAAAATCAGAAACCAGGGCTCTGGCCATTGGCAAAGCCATGCGAACTAACATGAGCAGAGGCTTTTGATCCAATTGTGAGTTTGCTCCTTTGTGATAATGACATACCATCTCCAGCATTCAGCAGGGAAGCAATTTAAAGTAACTGGTTATGCCACTTGAACATGAAATCCCAGAGATGCTGGCTGGAAGCCAAGGAGTTACCTTCGGATGCAGAAGAAAGTGGTTGCAACATATAATTAGGTTGATGCTGGACTAGACCCTGCTTTGATGACTTGGCAACTCCCATAACTGCTTTGCTTTGAGTGGGCTGGTGACTGAGAGGAAAATAACCTATGAGACTTAAAAGAAGACCAGCACCAAGAAGCAAATGAAAGACTGAAATTTCACAAGCTTTTCAAATAAGAAAATCACAGAACAGAAAGTTCATGTCTTCAGGTTTCTGACACTACGTAAGTTTTAAATCTGAAGATGAATTTCAGTCTACTTTGCAATTAGGTCTCCAAAAAAGAGATTCCGCCATCTTCTTTCATGAAGGTTTTAAGGTATAATATATCAAAATCATTTCCCGTATGAGCCTACAAACTTTCTTTGTTGTAGTTAAGCCCCAGTAAATTTTTTCTCTCTTAAAAATGAAATCTACTTCATACATTTTGAAATTATTAAATGTTTTAGGGGTTCAAAATTGATTATATTCCCTTAAAAACAGATGTGACCCAACTCTGATAACATGGAAGTGTTTGGGTTTTTTTTTTTGTTTGTTTTGTTTTTTTGAGTTTCTGTTACAGTTATGGTCACTACAAAAATAGCAAATATTGGTTTATGAAGGGAACATCAGCATCTGTAAAGAGCTCTGTGGTCATTCTTCCCTGTAGGCTAGAAATTATAGCAAGCTCTGCTCCCCTAGGATAGGGATCCTTAAGTGTAATGATGATAATTGGACCTTAGGTGGTCCATTTGGACCCCAGGGACCAAGTGGAAAACTTACTTGCCAAAGATGAAATGGTTGTGGTTACTATTGTGTAATGTACAGCAGTAATCCAAATGAAGTGAAATAGATAAGCAGTCTACTAGATTCTTCTTCTATCTTTTTAAGTGGATGAGTTCTAGGTCAAATAAATAAAAGTCTAATTTTAGCCATTAAAAAAGTCACAACTCCTCAATCAATTCTTCTACTTGAAATATTATAGACCTGAAACTCTTTGAATGAAGAGGAGGTTAGGTCCCCTTCAAAGACCTAATGTATTTGCTGAAAATATATGTACTGTTGATCTTTCATTAGCTTTTTCCAAAGGGACCTAGAGTCTTTTATCAGGATGGCTGTATACTGGGGGGAAAGAAAATAATCAGACTTGTGTGGTTTGCTGGACAGTGACTTTGAACTGACTTTGAGCTGACACTAACCTGAAATGTCACTACGTTCCATCAGTCAGAATAGGAATTTAAGGAGATCATTAATAGAACGTAAGCACAGATATGTCTCATGGTGGGTGAATCCACCTTTTGGTCATTTTTCCTCTTCTGGATTAAATAATGGATTCCAACATGCTCAGTAACTGGCAGAATCCCTGCACTTACTTGCAGACCAGTGGAGCTCGGGCCATTGTGGTGGGGAAGGACAAGTGGAACACATTAGAATAGAAGGTACCTAGGAAAACAGTAAGCCAAAACAAGACTTCAATCTTGGAGAGACTGAGAGATTAGTGCCGTTGTCAGATTCTTGGCAGGTACAAGGTGGTGATTTTCACAATATGTCCATTGAAATTGTTTATTTGGTGTATGCAAAAGACATCTTGGACAATGAGAATGGGTTATCAAATTATCATAAGTTTCACAAGTATTGACTATAATTGGAGTTTCTGTACCAAATGTGGTTTCATTCATTACTTGAGCAAATTAACATATCCTCTGGCACCTGGCATGCAGCTATTGGTTTGGCAAATGCTTTCTGTGTGGAGCAGTTTGTACTAACCTGGTAGGACCAACATTATACCTATGCTGCCCTACATCAATAGTGTATCAATTCTCCAGCCCTAAATTTTAGTTTCATTCACAAGGATCTTGATTACCTTTTTCTCCCACAGAATATCACACTAGTCTATTACACTGATAAAGTTATACGGATGGGACCTCATAAGCAAGGAGTTGCAGCTGCTCTAGACTCATTAGCAAGATATTTGCATGTCATAGATGAGAAATAAATTTGAGACTATTCAGGCATCTTCTACCTCAGTGAAATTTCCAAGGGTCCAGTGGTGAAGGGCATGTCAAGATATTCCTTCTGAGGATACATTGCTGTATCTAACCCTTCCTACAACCAAAAAGGAGACACAGTGCTAAGTGTGCCTCTTCCAATGGGTGGAAAGTGACATATTCCCTATTTGTATGTGCTACTATGACCCATTTACAAGTAGCACAAAACTTCCAGTTTTGAGGAGAGTCCAGAACAAGAAAAGGCTCTGCAACATTTCCATGCTGCTGTGCAAACTGTTCTACCACTTGGGCCCTATAATCTGGCAAATCCAGTGGTGCTTGAAGTGTTAATGGAAGACGGGAATGCTGTTTGGAACCTTTAACAGGACCCTTTAGGTGAATCACCACATAGACCCTTAGATTTTGAAGCAATGCCCTGACATTCTCTGTGAAAACTGTTCTCCTTTTGAGAAACAACTTTTGGCTTGCTATCACATCTTAAAAGCGACCAGACCACAAGCGTGTGTGTGTGTGTGTGTGTCTGTACACACATATATACATACTGAGAATGTCCAGTTATGCAGCCTCCGTGCTTCAACTTTCAGTATATATGTATGTTACTAGAGTGTAACACAAGGAAAAAGTGCACTGAAGCAACTTCTGGAAGAACAGGAAAGAGAGAACATTCGGTTTTATTCTGAAATATTGAAAAGCATTTCAGTTATACATTTTTAGGTAAAATATGTTTGCCTTCAGTGGTCAAGATAAAAGTGATAGTCTTCAAACAATGGAAATTTTTATTTGAATTATTGAATTAACTGCTGAATAAGATCTATTTTTTGTGAATATTTGGAAAATTACTATAAAAACATAAGTAATAGAGAAATATTTAAAATGAATTGAAATAATGAAAACTATGTAAAGAATAAGGGTAAATCAAGTACATAATTAAAACAGAAACTAATTATAATTCATTAACTATAGGTCTTATTTCATGTGGTAAATGCCAGATATTGGCAATTATTTTGTCCTACTATTGCAATGACAAACCATGGGAGCGATATGTTTCCATGTTTTATCAATGTAAAGTCAGGTACGTGTGACTTTATTTAACACAGCATCTTTATAACCTGCCTTTGAATCATCCTCATTGTATTATATGACCACGTTACTTTTAAGAGCTGAAAGCATTCCAAAAACACATCAGAAAATACACAGATTATGTGCCATGCACACCAATTAACAGTAATACTGTTAAAGAAAAAGTTCATCACCACTACTGGAATACTACTTTAATATTTGACACAATTACAATTTTTCTCTTCCGTTTATCTTAAACATACTTGACAACTTGGGTTTTTCTTGCTTGCTTTTATAAAATCATAAATGTATTTTTTAACATTTGAAAGTGAAACTTGAACATAAGTGAAATGCAAAAATGCATTTAAAAGTTTATAAAGCTTAACTGTGCTATTTGAATTGCAATTAGGAAAAATGGCTAGGAATATGGAATAAGAGAGAACTCACAGATTATTGATTTGAGCATCTTTGAAAGATATTGTATTTGTCACTTTAATGTTTATTAATTAAAATACCAAGAAATTCAGATAAAAAATTAAATATAAAACTAAGTGATGCATAACATTAGAATAAATCATCCAAAAATAAATTGTAAGGAAAATAATTTATAATTTTTGCCTTAATAATTAATAAAAAAGACATAGAAAGAGATCAGAGTGGCATAAACATAAAGACAAGGGGAAGGAAGAAATGAAATGTGAAACAAACAAAAAAATTTAGATCAGTCCTTAAAGTGGTCATTTAAGGGGCAGTGGTAAAGTTCGATGGTAAGTAATGAATAGATTCTGTTCAATACTGAGTTCATCTAATGTAGAATTTGCTTTTATTTAGAAAGGTTAATTTTCCTAGTTCATTATTGTAAGCTGGAATCTTTCTCTGGCTTTCATAATGTGAGTACTTCTAAAATGATGTGATGTTCTCAGAGAGGCCTTTTTAACCACAGATTCTGCAATAAGTTTTTGGTCAGGATTATTGACTTTATTCTGCCACCTCCTGTTCAGGATATTTAGTAAGTTGGTAGACATATTTCATGCAATGCCCTTTAATAAGAGTAAGAATAAAACTTATTTTATCCTCCCACAGGCAATGAATACTACCTTTACATATCTAATGACATTATATCAATTTATAAAAAAAAGACATTTAGAAGAAAAATAGAGAGGTAAAGCATTAATGGGTCAAAGAAATGTGGTATTATCTATTGAATATAATTTTATAGTATCAACTGAACTAGGGAGAAATGTACCCATGTTGGAATATTCACTATGTAAGCTAAATAATGTGATTAATTATATAAAAAACATGAAATAAAAATTTTAAAAATACCATTGTATGTAATTACAAGTTAAGTCAAAAAGTTTTTGCTTTTTTCTTACCTAGAGTACTAGAAAATGCTACTTCCAAATGTCTCACTGCTGTTCCTTTGCAAATATTTGAGTTGAATCCATATTCTTTTATAGATTGAAAATATGAGGCTACCTGTCTCTTACATTAGTTTCCTATTGTCACAACAGCAAATTATCACGTATCTGTGGCTTAAGACAATGTCACCTATTACCTCCCTACGTTAGTGGGCCAAGGGTTCGGGCGCCATGCAGTCTCACTGTTTCTGTCCTCTGCATTTTACCAGGGCAACATGAAGCTTCCTTCAGGGAGGCTTTAGGGATAAATTCACTCACAGTCTTGTTTAGGTTTTGGCAGAATTCAGTTCCACTGGCATTGTTTCATATTTTAGCAAAATTTGATAATGTCAGATAATTTTAAAAAGCTAGATGTTCTAATTGGGTTCTACTATAAAATCTGTGGATCAGGGTGCCTCTGAAAAACTCCACTAGTTATTTATAAAGAAGTTAAGATGGGGCCAGCACCATAGCGTAGTGGTCAAGCTCTGTGCATAGAAAGCCAGATCCCAGATGGCTGACTGCAATTTGAATGCTGGGCCTAGAGGCTTGACAAACATGCTGGCTGCCTGTTCATCTGTGCACAAAATCCTGGGGGATGGAGAAATGGAAGAAAAATTATTATGATGTGACCAAACTCCATTGTGGGGCAGCTTCTCTTTCTTTCATTTTTTTACTTTCTTTCCTTCTTTTACTTGCTTTCATCTTTCTTCTTTCCTTCTTTTACTTTCCTTCTTTTTCTTTCTTTCTTTTCTTTTCTTTTCTTTCTTTCTTTCTTCTTTCTTTCTTTCTTCTTTCTTTCTTTCTTCTTTCTTTCTTTCTTCTTTCTTTCTTTCTTCTTTCTTTCTTTCTTCTTTCTTTCTTTCTTTCTCTTTCTTTCTTTCTTTCTTTTCTTTCTTTCTTTTTCTTTCTTTCATCTTTCTCTTTCTTTTTTTCCTTTCTCTCTTTCTTCCCCTTTCTTTCTTTCTTCTTTCTGTTTTTTTTTTCTTTCTCTTTCTTCCCCTCTTTCTTTCTTTTTTTCTTTTTCTTTCTTTCCATTTTTCTTTCTCTCTGGTGACTGCATGTGCCCTCTGGCAATACAAAAAGGAAGAAAAAGAGAAGAAAAAGAAAAAATTAGGACAAAAGGCCACAGAACACATTTGTTATTATTTAGTAAATTATATATTGTTATGTAGATTTATAAACTTAACACTGAATTTAGTCTTAATTTAATTTAGTTTTTGTTTGTTTGTTTGTTTGTTTAGATTATTTGCTGTAGGGTGCATGTGCTTGCTGAAGAGAGACAGAGACAGGGAGAGGAAAAGTGAGAAATCACCCCCTTGGGGAGATGGCCATACCACAATCTCTTATCCATTTTCCTCTTGGGAATTTGGGCACACACACTCCTAATGTGACTTTTAAGGAAGATCTAGGATTCAAACCATAACTGGCCATTTGGGAATCCAGGTCTTAACCACCACACCAAATGCTGGCCACAGTATACTTTTGACCTTATGGATCCCCCGAATGGGACTTGGGGTTCCCTAAGGACCCTCAGAAAGCACTTTGAAAATCACTGTTCTAGTGACAGAAGAGATAAAAGATTACTCAATTTGTTGACGAGAGAAGAAGAGGACCATAAAAATTATGCATTTGTAGCTAACTCTCCAGCTTTTATGTTATTCAGACTGCCATTCTTTATCTTCTTTCTTTCTCCCTTTCTTTCTCTTCCTTCTTTCTCCCTTTCTTTCTTTCTCTTCCTTCTTTCTTTCTATTTTCTTTTTCTTTTTATTTCCAGGAAACATGCATTCACCAGAAAGAGAGAAAGAGAGAGAGGGAAATAGAGAACCCACCTCCAATGGCCTGCAGTCATGTCACAGTTTCTTCTACAAATTTCCGCATCCTGCCAGGATTTTGGGCAACATGCACATGCACCACATGTTTTTCAAGTCACCAGAGCCAGTATTTGAACTGTGATCAGCCATGTGGAATCCACCTCCCTTAACCATTAGGCCATAGGACTGGCCCTGCACGGTGATATTTTCAAGCTGAAGCTTGCCCTCCCAATCTTGGGCATAAGACAAAAGGGCAATAATAAACACATACACTTTAATTTACTGTAGAGTGAATTTAAGAACAAGTAGTTGTGTAAGGAGACATATAAAGATTTCATATTTCCCTTATCTTTAATAATTTAACTTTTTAAAGTTTCTTTCTTGAGAAAACAAAAAAAACAAAAATGAAAAGAGAGATAAAGAAACAAGAAGGAGAGAAAAAAAAACAGGGTGAGAGTTCGAACTCCCCCCAGAGTTTTATGCCATGGTCCAGTCCCATCTTCGGCCAGCCAGGATTGTAGATGCATGCCCGGTTCGTACGAGGAATCTCAGGACACAAACCAAAGACCTTCCAAAATGGCTTCAGCATCACTGCGTGTCGCATTACCACTGTTCCACTGCAGCTGGCTAATCATTTATTCCTTCATCTGTTACTGTAATTTGGAAATATTCATGTTCTTAGTCTTTTAAACTATCAGTCTTTTGCTTCTCACTAAAAGTCATTGTAGCAGGAGTTAGTTTTTCATTAACGGCTGTTTTAAGCTGCCACCTACCTTTTATTTACAGTAAGTTGGCAAACATTTCTTTAACAAAACTAAGTGCTTTGTTTTCTCTCTACACAAATAAAGGAAAATACTGGGCCGCTGGACATGATCTTTTAATGGGTATGTACCTATGACAATGTTCTCCTTGATTACTGATAAACTGCCCTCTGCCTTCTGCTCTATTAGCGTTAAGCATTTAGAATATTTAGTTCCTAAGAATGATTATCTAAATCCCGAGAGGAAAGACATGACCAAAAGAATGTAATATACATATTATTTCAGGGATTTTTAACTTGTGGTGCCAGTTCTCAGGTACTAGTTTGTAAATGATACTACACAAATTTTTTTATCTTCATCTCTAAGCACTGTTAATTATTTGTTTACCTGACTTAACACCAGAGTTGTCTGCTTCATTATCTATTCCATAAACTAAAAAGTTTGGAATTGCCCAGCATCCTTCGTGAATTATTAAGACGATGATGCTTGCTTTCTCACTTTCTCTCTGTCTCTATCTGGTGAGCACGTGTGCCCTATAGCAAATTAATACTAATAATAAATTAAGTAAATAAATAAATAATTCTTCTAATAAACTAAAAAAGGATATATATTGCTCAAAATTCAAAATAACAAAGTTAATCCTGTCCACATAAATTATCTTTACTACCTACAAGAATTTGTGGTAAGAAGATTTTGTTAAATTTATTTCTTAGAGAGTTATTTTGCTATAGGGTACATGTGCTCTCTGGAGAGACACAGAGAGGCAGAAAGAAAGAAAGGGAGAAATTGCCCCCAGTGGTGGGAGGGGCGAGGACCACACCACAATCCCTTCTCCTCCATTCTCCTCCCAGGATTTTGGGCATGTTCGCATAGGCACTTGGCATGAGTTTTAAGCCTCTGAGTCCAGGACTTGAACCACAAACCATGGTTAACTATGTGAGAATCCAGCGATGTAAACAGTTTGCCATCTGCAGGTTCCTTGTTAAATTTATTTGAATATTATCATATTTACTTTTGTCAGAGGATACTTGAGGAATCCTTTGTCAGAGGATTCTCAGAGAGGGAATGTGAGAAAGGACCCTCCATGGGGAATGGTGGTACTGCAATCCCTTCTCCTCCATTTCTCCCTCATTTTGGAATTTGGGGCACACATGTAAACATGCCTGATGTGTTTTTCAGGTAGCCAGGTCCAGGAACCATGCTGCTGGCCATGTGAGAGCCAGGTGCCTTAACCACTGTGCCACCAGCTTGCCCTGTTAAATTTACATTTATGGTTCAAGAAAATGAGAATTAAAACTCCTTTCTTTGCCACTAATGGATAAAAACACTTCTGAAATTTTATGACAATGATGTTTCACTGTTTGCCAGTCCTGTTTACCTTTGCACCTGGAAGTAATGTAGGAGTGCAACTCTCAGACTGTCTTGGAGTATGGTGTGCCATGTGAATGGTTTATTCCACAGAATAGAAGTAAAAGTTATGCATGGAACCTCTCAAGGCACTCATAGCTTCTATGTGATCATTAATCACATATTTCATCTACTGGCTAATTTTAGTGTCCAAGTTAATCCAAGAGAGCATGAGTTGAAAGTGATGTTCCTTCCCTAACTTCGATCCTAAGGACTTTAAGGAAATACATTCCTTCCCACTTCCTGAACTCCTTAATCAGAAGCACCCAGTAGACTATTTTTATAATTTGTTTATTTAATATTATTTATTATTAATTTTTACTTTGATGAGAGAAAGAGAGAGAGAGAGAGAGAGAAAAAGGGAAAGTGAGGAAGCAAGCCACCAGTTCCAGGACTCGAACAACAGTCAGCTATATAGGGAGTCCAGCACTTAAACCACCACACCACCTGTTGGCCCACCCATTCGGCTTTACCTAGGCAAAATTAAACAAACACACACACCTTTTTAAAATAAAAATATTTTATTTAACTTTATTGATTTATTATTTGACCAGAGAGGGGGAGAGTGAGAGAGAGAGAAAGTGAGAAAACAAGTCACCAGGTCTGGAACTCGAACCATGGTTGGCCATATGGGAGTCCAGCACCCTTTACCACCACGCCACCTGCCAGCCCCTAAACACACTTCATACTATGCCACTGAAATTTCAGGACTTATCGCTTATATCAACTGTAATTACCCTGCCTTAACTTACTTATAAGAAAATTATACTTGTCAAAATGTTGTTGGGGAGATGGAAGTTGTCAGGGAACAGTTTCTAACTGACATGTTGGGTTTAATCTTAGAACAAAATTTGAAAAAGCCTTGGGAACATGGATAACAGAACTGGTAGGATCTCGTATGGTCTTGAATAAGTGTATTTTTCTGCTCTCCAGTGCTCATCTAATGAATAGGATTATGGGGATTTTCATGCTTGTTTCTTTATAGCAATGAGATTATGTTCTTGCAGTGAGAGGAAGTCTCTAAATTATTATGTGTTTCTGTGAGTCCCTTCTGCTGGCAATCCAATGTGTTTCTTCTGCTTTGTTGTTTTATAAAACTTGTAAAATTGCCATATAAAATTGTAAATCTGTTGTGTATATGAATCTGGGATGTCTCTTGACAACTTATTTAGGTCTGATTTCTCTTTTGGCCTTGATATTCTAATTTCTTCCATTCACTATGCCTGAAATGTTTAAAGCAAACAGCAAAAAAAAAAAATCAATGAAAAGATTGAAATAGAAATACAGGAATAAGTGGCATTTGATAATGGAAGCAAGTTTTCCCTCTCTATCTTATATTTCAGAATCCTATTTCTTTCATATTCCTTAAATATAGAATTTTAAAAATGTCTGTTAGAGTATGTATTAGAAGCAGCCTTATCCTTCCTCTTTTTATCTTGTTCACACTTGTATACTGGACCAGGCACAGTATTCAGAGCATACAAAGTGCTTAGTAAATATTTGTTAAGCAAGTTAGTGAGTTTAATGCTTTAAAAATAAAGCATTTTATTACTATTTACCACTAGAGGGCATTTTCCTTCTATATTAAAATCTCATATTTGTGGGGTTTTTTTCTTCCTTTTTTGTAATTAGGAGATACAAAGTAACAACTAACTTGCAAAGATAGATTATTTATCATGTTAAGTTATTAAGTGTATGTATTCTTTTTGTCATTTATTTCCTTATAATTTATATGTTAGGTATCCATGTTTTACAGTCACATTAGCTAGAATTTAAAACATTGATCCAATAAAATGTTTAGGCTTTACAATTTAGATCAATATATTAATATACACGTACACACACATATAGAAGATGTATACAATATAACGAAGTTTTAAAATAGACTTCATGGCCAAACACTTTGTGTTTAGTAGCATTTTAATGATCTAAAACCATATTATGTGTTTGATAAGATTTGATGAAAGGTAAAAATATTTTGATTACGTTAAAGAAAACAGTTTCATTTTTCCACACAAGAGGACCAAACGAAGTGAAGTGCTCACCACATCTGTCCTTCAGTTTGATGGCTGTTCGGGTTCTTCTGGAAGCAGACTGAGGTGAAGTTAGCCTGCAAGAAAGCAGTAAGAGAATGCACTAGATCCAAGTCTGTGGGGAGGAGGGTAAGGGGCAGAATGGGCGAAGACTGAACTCAAGCTACTATGAAGGTTAACAGAATTCAACCTTGCAAGGAGTTCTGGAGCTCAGATTACCCATTCACGTAGTAGTAAATTAGGCTGAAATGGATGGTCTTGAGGTTCTTGCCTCTACTAGTCACTGAATGTGGGACATGGGGAAATTGGAGCAGTCTCTGGAGAGTCCTCACACTATAGCCGAAGAATCCCTGAAGAGGCTGGCCATTGCAGCAGGGGGCAGCATCTTTGGAGGGAGGTCTAGGAAATACTTGAGTGAGTCTATCACTGCTGAGTTTTATAGAAAATTTACATAAATTGCTAGTTTGTGGAGACTCTGAAATTGGTAAGTATGCTTTAGGAACACAAAACGTTTTCTAGGGTAGAATTACTTCAATGTAGTAATTGTGAAATTATTTTTAATGTTCAAAACATACTACTAAAATTGTAGGTTAGAAATTGAGAAAAAATACATACATAAATGAAGTTCCTTTGCATATTTGAGTGGTATTTCAAGTGAGACAAATAAGTTGTCAAAATGATTTAGCATTAATCAATCTATTCTACTTTGTTATATTTTTGATATGTTTTCTGTCATATTAATATCCTTGATTAAAGAATGTTATGTTTTAGGCATCAAGAATTCCCATAATATAAGATAGTCAATTTACCTGAAGGAATTTATAAGAAAAAATAAGTGCCTAGTTAGGAAAGAAAAAAAACAAACTGTAAAATGAGAACTTTTTTGTAAACATTCTCTGTCAAAAGACATCCTTTTCCTTCTTCCCCCTTTCATCTCATTTTATTTTTTAGATTGAACTTATACTTCATTTTTCACAATTGTAAATTAAAAAACAAACTCCGTAACTCGGCTTCAAATAAATGCCATTTCTTAGTGTAATAATTTTCTTTCCTAAGTTTCAGAAAAGCTTTCTGTGTATTCTCCTGTTGATCAGCAGATGGCGCTCATGCTCCTTAGCCGTGAACGAGGAGGATTTGAAACGTGTCAAGAGAATCAGTCAACTATCTCCCCTTGACAGAAGTATAATAAAGAAGGAGCCTTCAGCCTGTGTATCTGATTTGATTGAGATTCTTTATGTGCAGGTGCAACTAATCCTTTCAAGATGTAATGAAGCCCAATAAATCCTCCTTTTGCAATATCTTCAAGGTCTTTGAGGCTGATTCTGCTTTCTGTGAGAAGTGTAGAATAGCTCCGCATAATGCTGTATGTTTAAGCAATAAGGAGGCTGCCCCATTGTCTGGTGTCAAGCTGGCTGGGATGCAATTTCCTTTTTCCTGTTCTCAAAATTAGCTGATGAGAGCAAGTTCCCCAGGTGGGCATGCGTTCTCCAGATTTTTCTCTCCTGGAGTAGGTGACCAAAGGACCATACCTTCAATAGCTGTTATTCTCCACTTTATGTGCTGAAAAACTCACTTGAGCACAATATATTATTTTTCATATCTCCATCACTGCTTCTTATTAGAAACAAACATCTTACCTGCTATTTATTTTCATTTTAATGAGTGCATAAGTACTGAAGCTATGCATTAGAAATTTTCAGAGCCATTATAAACATTAGAATTGAGAATGTACATCCTCTTTATTTTGTATAGGTAAATTATTACTTGTTTGTTTATATACCACTGGACTAATCTTTTGGATGAGATACCTAGTATCAGTTATTTCAAGTAAGGACATTTTTTGCCATTTATTAGAAAGTTTCAAATTCTCAGAAGTAGGTAGGACTATTATTGCTAATTAGCTACATCTTCCTGGGAGAGATATTATAATACTAAAGGCAACATAATTCTATAAATTATTTTTAGTTCAAGAAAATTATAATAATACCAATTAAGAAGTTACAAGCCTTAGCTCTTCATCACATTCTCAGTTTAGAAAACCATTAACCACTAAGAGCAGATGAAAAGCAAATTCAGAAGATACTAATCATGGATCTGCTACCCATGATGATTATTTGGTGTTGACATGGTCTTCTTCATAGTCTTATATTTTCCTACTGCGGTTTCATTGGTTCTAAAATATGCTACCAATGGTAGGACTGAAAGTTAGGTCTAGAAATGGTATGGTGGGTCTACACAAAGTTATTTCTATGACCATGTGCCAGTCATTGAAAAAGGAGAAATCAGGCAAAATATATTCTTCCCATAGCAGCCAGAGGAAAAAAATTAAAAACAAACAAACAAAAAAACTCTTTAAGGGGCCAGCAGTTGGTGTAATAGCTATGTCACTGGATTCCCACGTAGTCAACCGCAGTTCGAGTCCTGGACCTAGTGACTTAAATGCACGCCAGGTGCGTATGCGTGTGTGCCCAGGATTCTGAGAGGAAAATGGAAGAGACCATCCCTCCTGGGGGTGATTTCTCGATTTCTGTCTCTGTGGTGAGCGCATGCACCCAATAGAAAAAAAAGCTAAAAAAAAAAATTTTTTTTTAAAGAATTATTATTTATTTTGGGGCCAGCAGGTGGCATAGTGGTTAAAGTGTTGGACTCTCCTATGGCCGACCACAATTTGAGTCCCCAACCTAGCAGCTGGAATCACACTTGGTGTGTGTTTGTGCGTGCTCAAAATCCCTAGAGAAGAGATTGCAGCATGGCCATCCTTCCTGGGGGACGATTTCTCTCTCTTTGTGTCTCTCTCGTGTCTCCTCAGTAAGCTCACATGCCAGACAGCAAAAATCTCTGTGTCTTTCTCAAAAAAAAAAGTTATTTATTTAATTCTATTTACCATAATTATTATTACTTCTTTTTTTAAAAAAATTGCTACAGGGCGCATGCATGCAGCAAAGAAAGAGAGCAAGAGAGAGATAAGAGAGAAACAGAGAGAGATAGCAGGTGCTCAAGGGCAAATTAAAACCACAATGAGATACCCTTTAATCCCGGTCAGATTGAGTCTATTTTATGTTTGTTTTAAAATTTCTCAACGGTTTAAAACTGCATTTAAAATTAAAAGAGGTAGGAATTCCTATGTTGCATGCATATTGAATTCTACTCTAATTTGTCTTCTCTGCTTCTGCCCTTAGCCCATTGAACTCTTACCTGACCTTGATTCCTGAACTGTTTCAAAGTTATTACAGCCTTAGGGTGTTTGCTGTTATCATTTTTTTTCTATCTTTAGTTTTTGTTTTTGTTTTTGTTTTAAGGTTATTCATTTATTCTGTGAGTGAGACAGAGGGGGTGTTGAAAGACCTATGCTCCTTATAAAGGCTCTAGGGGAAAATCCTTGCCTCCTCCTTGCCCCTTTCAGCTTCTGGTAGCTTCTGGTATTCGTAGCTCTGTGGAAGCAAAGCTCCAGTTTCTGTTTCCCTCCATCTTCACTTGGCCTCTTGCTCTGTGTCTCTCCATGTCCTCTCCTATTCTAAGGAAACAAGTCATTCAGGTTAAAGTTCATTCCAATACAATATGACCTCCTCTGAAACCTTATTTTCAAGTATAGTCCCATTCTGAGATTCTGGGAAGACATGAACTGTGAAGGGCCACTATTCAGTCTACCATACTCACTAGTTAGTGTTTTTCTTGATTTATGTATTGATTTCTTCATTGTCCTAGAGACCGCATTCATTACTAAAATGTCAGCTTCCTGACACAAGAAACATTGTCTATATGCTTATACACTATATTGTCACATACTAGAAATTCAGTAAATCCCTTTCATTTGAAAAAAAAAAAAACATGAATAATGTTCCATTAATCATAGTTTGGAGCTTCCACACAGTCAAGCCTTATGAGTGATTTCTTTTGTTCTATTTCTATGCTAAATAAAAATCTCCCTCCAGGTGCTTTTTAATTTTATTCACAGTTATAGTCCTCATTGAAAATTAATAAATTGTCATTGTGCTTCCCACATTGTGTTTTGTAGGTGGAAGTAAGAATTTCTGAGTATGCTAGCTCTGAAAATCTGGCAGATCAATTTTTCTGAGCCTGTAAGGACAAGACAATGGTCTTTGTTGAATACAAGAAGGTAATTTTACTTTTGCATGATCTTTGTTCAATTAATCTTTAGGATATTCCTTGGAGACATCCTAAACTCACCAGAGCCTCTCTTTGTTCAAACCTTTCCTCCTCCCAGTAATTGGCAGTGACAACAGAGGAATTAGCAGAGGATAATGATAATATTATAAATCCTAGACTCTCTTTGAATATCATCGTAGACATCATAGATGCTTTTAAGGTGTGTTGTGACTCTATTGAAATGTTCCTGTAATTCAGTTTCTTTTTCTGGTGTTTGGCTATTTTAGTTTAAGAAGCCTGTCTAGGATAGAGCACTCAAACTATAGCTGGTCCTTTTACTAATCACAGTTTTCAGTGATTCTGGTAGAAGGGCAAGATTAACTTACATAGAGTATGTCTACCTCTTCTGAGTCTTGTTTCCACTTTTTTTTTTTAGCACTGCCAACAGCCTAAAGCATTGTCTTTTGTCCCCACTTCCATATTTATTACAGCATTACACACAATTGCTAAGATATGGAATCAACCTAAGTGCTCAGGAACTGATGACTGGGTTGAAAAAATGTGGCACAAATGCACTATGGGATACCACTCAACCATAAGGAACAATGGGATCCTGTCATTTCATTCACAGAGAATGAATATAGGAGATTTAATGCTAAGCGAAGCGAACCAGATAATGAATGACAAACACTGTGTATCGCTGCTCAATATATACTGAATGTCTGCACTCTGTGGCACAAATGGAAAGATCTGCAGATATAATAGTGGGAGAGCAAGTGTTGATACCAGAGAGTGTATGAGAGGGGAGTGGACAGTGGAGCAGGTAGGAGGAACTCAGGGAAGAAACACTTAACAGACACAAGAATGTGAGGTTCTCTGTTAAAAATGATGTATATGGTAATATCCTTGATTTGATTGTCACATATTGCATTCAGACTTTGAAGAACCATATTGTGAACTATAGAGATGGACAATGATTGAATGTAAATAAGGAATCATAAAGGAAGAAAAAAAGGCTATAGCTTGGATTGGCGGAGATGGATGCAAGGTGTGGAATGATAGAACAGGAAATGTGCTTGGGCTGACAGATACACTATTCCTATTGTGGTACCCCCAATCAATTCTACTACGGGTGCTCCATCTCCCTCCCAATTCAGAAATCCATCTGTGGCTTTGCACTTGTCATATTTAAAATATTATACTCTTTCAAAAGTTTGTTAAGCTGCCATGTTTCTGCTTGATCAAAGTTTGTTTCCTTTCAGTCTCTCAGGAATAACTCAGTTTTGATCTGAAACGTTTTTTGTCATCTGAGCATGGCTTATTTATGAATCTAAAGAACCACATTATATGTGTAGGTATTGTGATTCTAAAGTTTAATGTGAGGAAAGAATACTGTAGTGTGTGCTCAGTATCTATTTTTGTCCAATACTGTGATAGAATAAAAAGCTATGTACACTTGATATTATACTGTGGCAATGCACACACACACATACACACATTTTTATTAATGCTCAGGGGTAGCACTCCTGATTTTGATATGCTTATTAAGGAAAGTTTGACATGTTTCTAGTAGTCTTCTAGCTACAAATTAATCACCAGTTCATTGCTGACTGATTATGTGTCTATCTTCAGATGCTAAGAAATATCAAATATGCTTTTTCTCTCAAAAAGTTTCCCATCTGGCTAAGATGTCAAAAGACTAAAATATATCTTATGTCAATATAATGGGTTATCAGAAAACTCATGACATACTTTTCTGGTTTTCCATGCAAAAATGCATTATGACTTTTCCAACAACTCAATATATATAAATGCTAGAAAAGAAGCATATGGGAAACTTTTTTGAAGATTAAAAAGATAAAAGAAGTAATATGGCCTGTATCTTTGAAAGGTCAAGATTCAGTGTTCATTATTACTTCTTTGGTTTGTGTTCTTTGTTTGAGCTTGGGAATTCTCTCACTGGGAGGACAGTGGTGCTTTAGTTAAGGCCTCTCAGTTTGAGTCACGTACTTCCTGTGGGCATGGCTTTCTGAGTACAGGAATCCTCCTGTTGGTTTCCATTCCTTATACACGTTGACATTGCCTCTTTGTCTTAAAAAAAAAAGTGAAATCTTTGCTTAAAATATGTCACTCTTTCTCTGCCCAGTGTCAGCCTGACTTGCCTGCTGCCATTGTTTCGCTGGAGATTAATCGATGTGGCAAGTATATCTCCTCAGCCACATTATTGTATTATTTTCTGCCTAGAGTCAATATATTTGATTATAGAAATTATCTAGTTACTGCTATTCTTGTTATGCACTAGTTCCAAAAGAGCTTGAGTAAACAAACTATCTCAATTTGGTAGAATTATAATGACTTTTCATCAGTCAGATATTCATTAGAGAATTGTGTTTGTGTTTTTCAATGCTTTCATCTCTTTTAAGAAGAAAGAAAAATAAATTTTAAAAGATTGCTACAATTTATTTTCATTAATCAATTACTGTTTCTTTTTTTTTTTTGGAGAGATTTTCACTGTAGGGTGCGTGCGCTCGCCAGACACAGAGAGAGAGACAGAGAGACAGAAAGCGAGAAATCACCCCCCAGGGGTGATGGTCACGCCGCAATTCCTTCTCCTCTATTCTCCTCTCGGGATCTTGGGCATGCACGCACCCGCGCCCGACGTGAGTTTTAAGCCACCGGGTCCGGGACACGAATCGCAGTCGACTACGTGGGAGTCCAGTGACATAGCCATTATGCTAACTGCTGGTTCCCTACTGTTTCTTTTTTTATGTGTTAATTTGGGGTAATGCGTTAGCTAGGAGCATTGGGAACTATGGAAATAATTGTTTATAACATCATTGTAAATTGGTATGTTTTATTGACATTTTACATTTTTTTCCTAAAAATTGAAGATGAGAAATAACAGTACTCCTGAGATTATTTTCTGAATATTTTTGCTTGAATAATTTAATTATCCTTTGTTGCTATTTTTAAAATTGAATGTGTTATAAATGTGATCAAACTAATAAAAACTATAAAATTATTTAGAAAATTCTAATAAAATTAAGGTATGGTGAAATGTTTCTAATTAAAATATTTACATGGCTATTTTAATTGCTTTCAGTTTTTGCTCAAGTGTTTTAGATAATGGTTATCTTTATAATATAGTTAACTGAAGATGCATGACTGGAGTTAGTCAGAACTCAATTATTATGAAGCCCACTCTATTTTATAAATGTAACATGCTGTAAGTAGGGACAACTTTGTTATATCCTAATGAGAAAGTCTTTTTTTTTTTTCATTTCGATTTTACCCTGTTTAAAGTTACTTTGTAGTTTTAAAATATTAGGTGCTATAATAATATGTAATTAAGATTAATAGTCTTCTCATTTCGAGAGTGGAGGGATTAAAGTTCTTTTATAAATGTACTTCTCATTTGAAACCACAGTCATTCGGAGAATTCATACAATATCAGTTTTCTCAATTAAAAAAGAATTCAGGGGAACCAATTCAAATAAGAAAATATAATCTTCAACTCCATTGAGATTTCAAAGTTAAGAGATAGTGGCAGAAAAGAGCTGTTAAGAAAATGTTCCCATTTAAGTAGAATGTCTCCATTTCTCTACATTAAGCTGTTGCACTCATTCATTCATTCAATTTTATATTACTTCCTTTCCCCATCCATCTAGGGTTGGTCTCTATCACCCAAGAGAAAGTTAAAAATGAAAAACATACTTTTTCATGTCCTTGGAACCTAAAGAAATATTGGGGGGGGTGAAGGTTTAATTATTCAGTATTTGCAAGTGTACTTATTCAGTTGTTCACTTTCATTTTCCAGAAGTAAGAAGTATAATTTTGTAATTTATGGCACCAACTCACCTTTTAATAAAAATAAGTGAATTTAGCAGGTGAATTAAATTCGTGTGTGTACTCTACACATGTCAAACACTTTGACTCTATTCATGTAATTACAACCTCAAATAGCGTTAGTTAAATTCTACCAACTGACACTGATGGAAACTATCATAGATTTACAATGTGTCAATTTTTCCCCCTGGAGTTTTTATATTTGAAGGGCAGATGTTGAGATATAAAGTGAATGGGGACAGTTCTCCTTTAAGTGGTTTCTACTTGATTCTGTGTTCATGGCATAAAATTTACAGCTGAAAAAAGTTTATATGATTGAATAACAGAAATCAATTCAAATAGAAGGATGTTAAGGGTCAGTTAGCTGAGAATTTATATTATGATAACACACAGAGGTGCTGGTCCTATATTAAAGAATATCTATGTGGCGTGCCAGTTTAAAAGTATACACACGCTTTCTGCAACATTTCAGGTACTCAATATATGATAAGCAAATGAGCTAAGGTGCATATTATTTTTATCAGTAATTATTAATGATAAAAATAAAGGACTATACAACAAATAGTAGACCTATCAATTACTATCTCGATAAATTTTAGTACTTGTACTACATTTTGTACTCCCATTTAGCTATCTGCGATTCTGAGTACTTTCACTTAAGTTTGTATATTAAAGCCACATGGAAAAGATTAATTTTCAGCCACAGCTGCAGTACTGACTGGCTAATAATTTTAGCCTTCACACCAATATTAACCTACTACTCATATTCTGACCTATTACTCATTTAACAGAGGTACCACCATACTGATTCAGATCATTCGTTGAAATCTTTCTTACTTCTTTATAATTTATTTCCGGTTTTTGAATTGTTAGTTAGCATCTTTGAAGTACTTTCCTTCTATGCTAGAAAGAATAAAATGTTCATTTCATCCTTTATGATCCATTCAGGTTCAGCCAACCCTGCTTAGCAGTATCTACCCACCTTCTAGAACATCACGAACTCTGTGACTTCTGTGTCTGTAACACTTACAGTGTGCTGTGCATGATTTTGTCTCAAAGTGAACTGGTGCTTTCCACCATTTTATTATATGTTAGGCACTGTGATTTACACATCAGATGCATTGTATTTTTGAATCTTTACATAAAACCCTGCAGACAACTATTGTTATTCCCATTTACTGAAGATGATAAAAAGCTTATTAGTAAATAGTAGTTAGGTTATACTTTTATACAACAAATAGTGATTACACATATTGTATAAAGTATTTTGCTCAATACTAAAGAAAATTGTGGGGGAAAACAGATGTACTAGATATATACTTGTTTAATGCTTTATTGTCCATTTCATGCTCTAAAATGTAAGGGTCTTTAGAAATTTTGTTGTCTTTTATTTTCACCACTAGATCTTCAGGACTTAGAATTATTCTTGGCGTAGAGTTGTAGAGCTCATCAAACATTTATTGAATGAATTGATGAATTAAATATGTCCTTATGGCATGATGACATATGGGTCAGAGGTCTGTAAGGGAAAATATCATCAACAAATTTTTGTTTTTGGTCAAGATTCAAACCCTATCTAAAAAGTAGAGCTAATAATTGCCATCAATTTTTAATGTTCATTATCTCAACCCATAAATTGAGCTATGCCAAAAATATTAGATGAACTAAAAATTCTTACAAATGTCTTCCAAAGTGCAAGAGGTCAAAGGTAAAAATCAAACAATGACAGAGCGTTTCACAATAACAGTTGGGAATTACTGCAGTCTTGTCTGTAAAAAGCTTTGATTTCGTGCGAGGAAATCACACAAGACTAGGTCTCCTGGGAAGAGGGCAGGTGCAGGTTGGCTAAAATCACTGAGCTTTTGTTGTCTCTGGACTCTGAACTCATGTAATGTTACATTCTTCAAGACAACGACAGATTGAGTTATCGGTGAATTGAAAAATAAAATGTCAAAAGCAAAATTCCCAAGAAATTCAGAAAGACATTTTATGATGTGAAAATAACTTTTGTAAAATACTTAAAGACTCATATCCTGAGAGGTTTATACTTGGAAGGTTGATGACTTGTGGATGTTTTCCCCTAGTGAAAACCCATTTTCAAGATTAAACTCTCCCTGTAGTATATTTTAAAAAGTAAATTCACTTAGCTAAATATACATTTGGAGTAGCATTGGTCTTCTGTAAAAGAAATGAGTAAACTAGAATCACTCTATGTAAAAATATTAAAATGAGGCTGAAATATAATGAAGTCATAGAAGTTACTAGTAGGTAAATTGAAAACCAGAAAGTTATCAGGTTGAGATAATTGTTCTTGAAATATCAAAATGTTTACACAAAAACATTTTACATGAGTGAATTTATATGAATATTTAAAGTACCATAGAGAAATATTTATGTTGGCTTCATACATCATAAAGACTATGATATTCAGTATAAAAGAACACCTGAACGCTAGCATTGAGACCTTTTTTTTTTTGCTGTGTAAAAAGATTTAAGAAGCCTTGATCTTCCTGACAGAAAGGAGCTTCTCCAGAATTACTTAGTAGGCTCTGTTTTTTTATTTTTTAAAAAATTATTTATTTTTTATTTATTATTATTTTTTGACCAGAGAGAGACAGAGAGAGCGAGAGAGAGAGAAAGTGAGAAAGCAAGCTGCCAGGTCCAGGACTCAAACCAAGGTCAGCCATATGGGAGTCTAGCACCTTAGCCAACACACCACCTGTTGGCCCCATACTCCAAACATTTTAAGAACAAATCACAGGACCAGCAGATGGCGTAATGGCTAAACTGCTGGACTCCCACGTAGTTGACAGTGGTTTGAGTCCCGAACCAGGTGGCTTAAAACTCATGCTGGGTGCGTGTGCATACATGCCCAAAATCTCAAGAGGAGAATGGAGGAGAGGGGATTGTGGTATGGCCATCCCCCTGGGAAGGGATTTCTCACTTTCTGTCTCTATGGCAAGCGTACCCACCCTATAGCAAAAATATCTCTCTTAAAATAATAAAAAGAACAAATCACAAATGGGGAAAAATAATTTGTTACAAATATCACATGGGGTTAATATCTATCTATATTATATAAAGAGCTCAAACGGATTGATAAAGCACTATTAAGTACCCAATAACATAATAGCAGAAGATAGAAATATGCTATTCACCCAAGAAATCCAAGCAGCTAAGCTTGGGAATATTCAAATGTATCAGTAGTCAAAAAAAAAAAAAAAAAAAAAAAAAAGATACAAAAACAAACTCTCTTTAGGAAGCAGGATTACAAGTGACTTAGTAAATTTGTTTTTTTCTGACTCATTGCATTTTCTAATTTCTACATTCATTACTTGCATTAAGAGAACACCCCAGGGGCTGAAAGATGGCTAAGGCGCAGGACTCCCACATGACCGACCGTGTTTCAAGTCCTGGACCTGGTGACTTGCTTTCTCACTTTCTCCCTCTCTCTCTGTTTTTCTGTGGTCAAATTAAAAATAAGTTTAAAAATACTATTAAATAATTCTTAAAAAAGAAAAAAGAGAGAGAGAACACCCCAAAAGTTAAAAAGATAGCATCACAAGACACCAGCAAATAACAACTGAGTAGGTTGAAGACGACCAGTTAGGGCAGGGCACTGACAAGCCTGTGCTTTTAGGCTTTCATACATTTTTCTAAGCCCTTTCAACAATGAGTAAATATTACTTTGATTACTAGAGCAAATTTGAAAGTTAAAATAAATTCCTTCTTTTTAACCTTCTAGAAGCCTGGGCTCCTATGCAAATAGGATTCCTGGGGCCACCCAAACGCCCACAGAGAGGGGCACTAAACTAAGAGGACACCCCTCCCACCCCATCTCTAAAACAAAGGCATGCTTCAGCCTTCCCCACTTCACACACACAGGCACCCCCTCAACGGCCCCAGTCCCGGGGTCAACTTTTCTCATTCGGCTCTCATCTCTAGGGTCCACCCTGATCTCCCCTCCCTCCCTCATACCCAGTCTGGCCTGCCAGCAGCTGTCATGGCCCAGGGCAGTCCCTAGAGGCCTGGCAGGTGGTTCAGGGGCAGACCAGCCAGGTGCCTCCCTCCTTCCAGCCTCGTCCTGGGAGTCCCTAAGCACCAGGCTAGCCCCAGGTAGAATTGTGGATGTCTGGAGATCAAAGTAGGTGCTGGCCCAGCCGCAGTGACACAAGCAGGCCAGTAGGCTCTGTTTTAAACCATATAAGTCATGAGTTGGCATACTTGTACACCTCTTTTTAAGATGCTCATCATTTTCTATTGTATATTTCATTTCTCTTATCTCAACTGATAGGTTGTAACCTCCTGGAAGGTAGGTTTATATTCCCTGTGCTCAGCATGTAGAGTAAGGTCTTGACAAATAATTTTTATCTGGTGAATAAATGAGATAATCTCTCTGGTCTTTCTGGACATGTGGGACAATTGGCAATTCTTCAACTTTTCTATAATACATTTTTCATTCACTTTTCTATGATAGATTATGGTCTGCCACATGCACCCATTTTTGATTAATAGATCTCAAAATGAACATACCAGAGTATGGTGATGGTATGGATGTATGATAGAAAAAAAAGAGCATTTTTATGACATTTTGGGTCAGTCTGTCATCTGGTGGCTAAAGGGGCTGGATCCTACATGGCCAACTCTGCAGTTCTAATCTTGGACCCAGCAACTTGAAAACATTCTGGAGTTGTGGACATGGGCACCCAAAATCCCTAAGGGAAGGAGAAATGGAGAAAAAGGAATCGTGGTGTGACCATTTCCAACAGGGGATGCTTTCTCACTTTTCCTCTCTCTATTCCTGTCTCTGTGTCTCTCTCTGGCAAGTGCACATGCTAGCATATACAAAAGAAAGAACAGTAGAGAAAGAAGGAAAAGGAAGGAAAGAAAAAAGGAAGAAAAAAGGGAAAAATGGGCCGGCAAGTGGCATGGTGGTTAGAGGTGCTGGACTCCCACATGGCCAATCACGGTTCAGGTCTCGGACCTGGTGGCTTGCTTTCTCACTTCCTCTCTCTCTCTCTCTCTCTCTCTCTCTCTCTGTCTCTCTCTGATCAAGCTGGAAAATAATAACGACAATAATAATAAATAAAGGTAAATAAAATAATTATTAAAAAAAGAAAAAAGGGAAGAATGAAAAAAAGGCTTTTTTTTAAAAAAAAAAAGTGGACATAGGTACTAACCACAATAACAACTGTATGAGTATTCACAATTATAAGAAGAAATGAAGAGGTCCTAATGGACGAAAAGTGAAGATAAAGTGAACTTTGCAGGCAGGAGGAACAAGTGATAGTCTACAAGATAAGATTTGGAAAAGATCCATCTTCCCATAAATACTTCTCTTACTGGTTTATATTCTCATTTAGATATTTTTAAAAATATAATTACGGAGAAAGAGTCTTCATTCTGCCGATCCTTCTCTTTGCGCTACAGCCAGTTGGGTTTACGAGCACACTGAGAAGATATGTTAAGGCAAACCTGGGACTCAAACCTAGAGTCTTCCACCATGGTCTCCAGCATTGTGTTGTAGTATCCCCTACCACCTGTGCCAGATTTTTAAAAATGTCCTCAGGACCAACAGGTGGTATGGTGGTTAAGGCACTGGATGCCACTGGCCGACTGAGTGGTTTCAATATCAGACCCTGAGGCTTAAAGAACGTGTCAGACAGGTGTGCATGCATCCCAAAATTCTAAGAGGAGAATGGAGGAAAGGGGATTGTGACTGGCCATCTCCCACATGGGGTAATTTTTCTTTTTCTCTCTGTCTCTGGCTAGCCTATTCTTCCTATAGCAAGTAAATAAATAAATAAATAAATAAATAAATTCTTCACTTTTAGCAGTTATTCTATGTATGTTAGTATTTACAACCTGGGTGATTTTTTTTTTTTTTTTTTTTTTTTGAGAGGTTTTTGCTATAGGACATGTGCACTCACCAGAAAGACAGAGAGAGACAGAAAGCAGGAAATCATCCCCAGGGGAGATGGTCACACCGCAATCCCTTCTCCATTCTCCTCTCAGGATCTTGGGCATGCACACACATGCCCCTGGAGTGAGTTTAAGCCACTGGGTCCAGGACTAGAACCGTGGTTGACTACATGGGAGTTCAGCGACATAGCCATTATGCTAACTGCTCGTCCCTTAAGTCACATTTTGCATCTGTTTGGAATAATCCTGTGGTTTTAGCTTATCCCAAGGGAAGTCCTTGGTTTTCCTTCTTTTCTCTGGAACCTACAGAAGAGTTTAAAGAAAAAATGAATCTTAAAAAGAAAAAGACTTAAAAAAATGCGATTAGAGTGAAGACATTCAAAGCTTCTGTTTTATAGTCTGACTTGCCTCGTGTAGTAGTGAATCTTCCATATTCATCCACTTTCTTTTAAATGCTAGCGTTTTATTGTTTTTGTTTTTTGTTTGTTTTTACTGAGTATTATTCTATAATGTGTATGTGCCACGCTTTTTCAATTTATTCATGTGTTCATGGACATTTGAGTTGGCTCCATGACTTAGCAATTACGAATAATGATGCAATACTGAATGTCTGGACTCTATGGCAGAAACTGAAAGATTTGAAGAGCATCTACAGATATTGGAGATAGTGTGGTAGTAGGGTGGGAAGTGGGGGAAGGTAAGAGGGAGGGAATCAAGGGTAAAAAGAAAGATGCAAAATATGGACACAAAAATGGAAAATTATCTGTAATAATGTATATGGTAATATCTTTGAATGGACTGACATACAGTGTCTTCATGCTAGGAAAATTCATTTTGATATTCAGTGATTGAATGTAAAAGAAATCTTTTAAAAAAAGGAATTGTTAAGGAAAATTTAAAAAAATGTGTGTAGACTTATTGCTACTGTTGCTCAATTACATGAAACAAATCAGGAATCCAAACACATCATAGCAGCAAGATCAGGGTACTAGAGGAAAATGGGATGGCACCAATGAGTAGCCCTGGGTACTGCTGTGGCTTCTTGGAACAGGTGTCTCATGCTGACTATGTCTGCATCAACAGAGATAGTCTGTAAGTAGTTCAGGTAATAGTGATGCCATCATGCCATCAATACGGGATGAATACAGATATGTAGCAGCAACGGTTTTGATCCTTTTTTTTTTTTTTTTTTGGAGAGGTTTTCACTATAGGGTGCGTGCGCTCACCAGACAGACAGAGACATAGAGACAGAAAGTGAGAAATCACCCCCCAGGGGGGATGGTCACGCCGCAATCCCTTCTCCTCCATTCTCCTCTCAGGATCTTGGGCACACACGCACACGCGCCCGGCGTGAGTTTTAAGCCACCGGGTCCAGGACGCGAACTGCTGTTAACTACGTGGGAGTCCAGCAACATAGCCATTACGCTAACTGCTGATTCCCAGCAGTTTTGATCTTGAAGAGCTGCAGGAACTGAAGGGGGGTTACAGCAGGAACACTAAGGAGAACTTAAAAGTCAAAGTTTGTTGGAGGAACCTACAACTGCAGCCATATGGCATGCTATTTCTGTAAGTGAGTTCCCCTTAACTCTGGGTGTAAAGTTGGAGATGTTGGGTTTCTCCAATAGCTCTACCAAAATGTTACTTTCTTAGTAAAGGTTAAATTATAATCTCTTTCGTAAGCTGATGGTCTATGAAATGCAAAATGAGGAAGGTGAACAGATGCTTGAAACAAAAACTCCTGGTAACAACAGGACATTTTAGCTGTGAAAATAAGAATTCTATAAGTTACCTATTTTAAAATATGAATAGATAGAGAGAAGGACTACTGATAAGTTTGGACATGCTTTAGTTAGTTCACACACACACACACACACACACACACACAGAGTAGCTATTTCATACCTAGATAAAATAATCTATAGTTCGACAATCTATGTTTCCAGATAAATTAGCTGTTCCCTGAGCTAATCCCTTAATTATGTTCCAAACTTTCAAATGATCTTTTCCTAGTTTCACTGTAACTCTTTTGTGAATTCAGATTTCTTAAAGAAGGGAAAATATGGCTACTTTATGCTTCTGTCCTCCCACTCACTATTCTTCCTGCTTCCACTTTTTGGTAAGTTCTGTGAACTTGATGTAGTTCTGATTTGGCCCGGGGAGACAGCTCTCCTTGCTGGAAGTTGTCAAAGTCCTCCTGCTTCTTTTTCTTTGTGTTCTGCGGTCCTCTTGTCAGGCCCAAAGTTGAAAGGATGTGAGTATTCTGGACAGAGCAATTCTAACATAATGAACAATTTTCTGCATTTCTGACTAACTAAATCTTGTCCACTTTCCAAAACATAAGTCATAAACTGATGGGTGCTGCTCTGGTGATCAGTACAGGATGGGACAATGAAGGAATGTAGGTTTGCCTTTGCACCTGGCTAAGACAACAGCTCCTTAATGACTTTGGTTTCCATGGAAACTGCCACAAACATGTATGAGGACAACACATTTACCAATGTAGATCTGAGAGTGCATTTTTTGCTATTTGTGCAGTTTTGGATTTTAAAATTAGGTAGTATTGGGATTGTGTCTAATGATTTAGATCTTGACGCTATATAATTTTTTAATCCAATGGTTACACTTTTACATTAAAAATATAAACACAGAATCATATGTGTCAATTAGAAGTAGAATTAAAAATATAAAACTATATCTTGCTAAGTTATATTAAGAAGCTGAATGAATACTTAATGGTACTAATGAAATGCATGTGTTTCATGATGCAGAGACACTAAACTAGAATCTCTTTGCTAGTGATTTTATTTTCTCCTGTAACAAATGCTCAGTTAGTGCATCATATTTGCTTTGAAAATATTCTTGTACCCCAATTTACTCCCAGCCTCTCATTCCCATTGCTCCCAAATTATCCTTTTTCCCCAACAAAAATTTAGAAGTCTGTGTTATACATTAGCAAATCAGCAGTATTTTAAGATGATTTACAGAGAGCTTAAGATAAAACTATACTTTTTCAAAATTCATGGCTGGAAACTCCCTGGAGTTTTAATTTAAAGTCTCTGCTTCCTGAATTTTTATTGTCATAAAACACCCAGGACTTCCATTCTAAATGTTTTTCTATGGAAGTGATTTTTAATAGACAAATGATACTGCTGCTAATCAATGAACTATTTCCATCCAAACAATAGTATGGGAACTTCCTTTTTCTTTATTTTAAGGACGGATATTCTGTCTGTTAAGAATGTATGGATCTGTGAAAACTGATAGTCCAACAAGTTCACAGCCTGCTTTAAATAGACAGTGTCTGTTGCTTTGACATGGAACAGTGAGTGCAACATAAATAAATAATTTCATTCCTTCACAGTCATACTTAATTTGCCAGCAAAGAGTATTGGGGTGAATTCCACATTACGAAAACATTTTTGATTATACAGCTAATGTTAGACATTGGTGCTTTTCACTGGCAGTGAACTGGCAAAGATGCTGAAACCTTTGTAAACATCATCTGGTACTTAAACAATGCACACATGGATTTTATTTATGATGCTTTTCAATAACCCTGAACTTGGGATCAGTTGGTTGTAGTGTAAAAAGCAGTAGTAGACCACCCAGCATAAATGAAAAATAAATCCTAGAAATAAATGGCATATACCTATGTATACACTGTTAATGGAAGTTGCACTTTTAAGTATTGGCTCTACATGTGACTGAGTTTTAAAGAAGTTAACATATTCTAAGGAAAATAGCTTTTGATTACTGCTTTTGCTAAAGTAGCATATTTAAATAAATAAAAAACTTTCCATTGCTAAACCAAGTATTTCTATTTATAGGAAGTGTTTAAGTTACTCTATTTCTTCCATAGAATGAAAATACTATAAAATTACCAGGAAAAAAAAATTTGAAAAATTGAAACATCAGCTCTCACTCTGCTGCCAAATTCAGGAAATCTGATATTGGCATGGTCCAAAAACTGGTACTTTCAGTACCCAAGAAAACCTGAAGAAAATGAGAAGACAA
>NW_006159975.1:438122-473948 GCF_000334495.1 Tupaia belangeri chinensis | reverse complement strand
ACTCTTTCACTGCATAGCATTGCATTACTTTTCCCAAGAACATTATTTATAAGCTAGATGTAATAATTTCTTTTTTTCTTTAAGTTTTTATTTTGCCAGAGAGTGTATGTGGTTCCCAGAAAGGGACAGTGAGAGAGGAGCTAGTGGAGAAAACACCCTCCAATGGGGTGCAATCATGACCCAATCCCTTCTCTTCCAAATGTCCATCTTATCACGATTCTGGGCATGACACATATATGTCCAGCATGCTTTTCAAGCTGCCATGAGTGTAATTTAAACCACAGTTGATCCTGTGGGATCCAGCTACTTTAGCCACTAGGCTACATGGTCAGCCTGATAAAAACCATTTCTATGTTTGAGATTTTCCATATCCTTTTTAATCTGAAACATTTTTAAAAGATGGGACCAGCAGATAGTGTAATAGTTATGTTGTTGGACTCCCACGTAGTCCAATTGTGGTTTGAGTCTTGGACCCAGTGACTTAAAACTCACACTGGGTGCATGTGTGTGCATGCCCAAAATCCCAAAAGGAGAAAAAGAGAGAAGAAACTGTGGTACAGCCTTCCCCCTGGGTGGTGATTTCTGTCTCTTTGTCTCTCCAGAGAGCATGAGTACCCTAAAGCAAAAACCCCTCACTCTCTCTCTCAACAAAAAAAAAAAAAAAAAAAGAAAAGAAAAAAAAAATACAGGAAATGTCACCTTTAAGATAGCTGAGTAGTAGAAATGCTTTCCAAGTAACATAATTCTATCATCAATCTAATCTGTATTGCTGCTGCATAAATATTACTTGAAATGCAATAGCTTTTTTTTATCAATTTCCATAACAAATATTCTCAAAAATATGTAATAAATTCTCTTTATCAATAGACTAAGTAATTTAAATCTGGTATCTGAGTGCTTTTATATATTAGTATCTAATCCCTGCTTCCAGGGTCAGTAGATCTTCTAGGCAGGAAAGCCTTCTTAGGACTCAGAGAAGAAAAAGCTTTAGTGGAACCATTGTGTCAGTGGAATCTTGAGAGGTCAACCATAAGCTGCAATGGGAAGGAGCTAAATGAATTCCCCTAATGGAGAATGAGATATAAACCCCCATGAATGTGTCACTTAAGAGCACTGTTGCTCAAACATTATTGGATTCATGAATTATCTGGGGAATGAGTTAAAATATTGACTCTGATTCCATAGGTTGTGGGGGGGTTTCATGTATCTGGGTTTCTCATAACCTCTGAGGTAATCTCAATCTTGTTAGTCCACACTTCGACAACTTGTTTTGAGTAGCCTCAACTCAGTGGATGGTTGATCAAGATTGAGATATTGATACCATATAAGACTGGAATCTCCAAAATGATGAAACAAGAAATAAATCCAAGCATTTGCACTGCCAATAAATGAGGTTGTTATTTTTGTTCCTTTTATCCTGTTGCATTCCTTGAAGAGCAATGTAATTTCTTCCCTTGCCCTTTGCAGGCCCTATTCTCTCTTTCTTCCTACCCTCAAAGTATTAAGGAACTTTTCTGCTGATAATATTCTTTCTTATTTTGGGAGGTATTCTCTTTAATTCAATTCATTAATGTTATCCATTAATTTTATGTTACTTTTTTTGTTAAAGAGATATTTGCTATAGGGTGCATGTGCTCATCAGACAGAGGCAGAACACAAGAAACCACCCCCTAAGGGGGATGGCCATGCTGTAATCCCTTCTCCTCTATTCTCCTCTTAGGATTTTGGGCACACAGGCAGACACAACCCAGTGTGAGTTTCAAGCTGCTGGGTCCGGGACTTGAACCGTGGTCAACCACATGGGAATTCAGTGCCTTAACCCTCACACCATCTGCTGGCCCCTACATATTCTATGTAATTAAGGGACTAATAAATGAAAGTTGGTTGTGCAAACTGTGTTGTGTACAGTGCAAGACCTTTAAAATATAAGACTAATTATAATCACTGAGAATCTCAGAGCCTAGAACTACTATAGATTCCCAGAGGATGTAGTACACTTAAAATGAAAGAGAAAACGTAATTTCAATTTTCTCTGAAAATTATCTTAGTACTAGCTACCATAAATATTTATACTGCTTACTGAGTTTATAACTTATTGATCTTTTAGTTATGAGCAGTATGAAATACTTGTATAGGCCTTATTCTTTTTTTCCCCTTCCAGATTGTCTAATATGTACATTGGCCTTTCCTGGGGCCCAGCCCAAATAGTCTCTTAAAGCTCCTACGAATGAAATGATTGTACTTCAAAGCCTATATTGTTGTTTCATCTCTTTATGCTGCTTTTTATCAATTTCCAAGATAGTTAAAGCTGAAAGACGACAATACTTCAAACAAAAAGCAATTATTTAAAAAAAAAATTACCAAATAATTGAAGCTGATCGGTATTCACACTTTTGGAACTTTTATCCTTTCCTACCAGACCTTGAAGTCCATCCGATTTCGCTGAGAGTTTTGTATTAGTGAACATCTGGATCATGTCATAGTTTGGACTTATTTTTGCCTAACAGTTTCTTTGTGGATTTGCCTCCCGCAACACATATGGTTTATTTCTTGTGTTTATCCATTGCTTGGCAGGGTTTTGAGGTGTCATGTCTCTTTTCATCTCTAGTTTTTAAAGGGAGTAATTTTGCATAAATTATTATCTTTCTAGGTGTGAATGATGGCAGAGTTCTTTTTCATGTGTTCTTTAGAGACTATGAGTAAATGCTTGTTCTTACATTTTCTAACTGAATTATATCTTATTACAAGAAACACGTTTTCTTCTATTCTGTATATTTTTTCAAGTTTGATTCTATGTTGGAAAGATTTTCATCAGTATTTGTGCTTGCTTAGACTGCATATGCAACCTTTTCATGTATGAAAATACTTAATGTAATATAGTTTATTTTATTTAGTCTATTTAAAAATAATCATTTCATGTTCTGGAAGATATTTAATGAAATAATGCATAGACAAATACCTCCGCTTCACTTTTCAAGCTTAAAAATTCTAATTTTGAAAAGTATATAGTATACTAAAAAACAAATTATACAAGAGATTATAAATGTACCTAATTTTATTTCTCTGTTTTATTGCATTTCATGAATACAGTGTTACTTATTTTTTGTTGTTCTTTTACAATTGAAGGCTTGGCCAACCCTGCATTGAATAAATTTATCAGCCTAATAGTATGTGCTTATTTCACCTCTCTGGGTCATATTTAGATAATTCTTGAATATTTCAGGCTTTTTCATTATCTGTATTGGTGATCAATAATCAGTGATCTTTGATATTACTATTGTAATACTTTTGGGTTACCATGTACCATACCTATACAAAACAGCAAACTTAATAAATGCCCTGTGTGTTCTGCTGCAATGCTAGACTGTTCTACATCTCTCTTCCATCTCCTTCCTAGTCTCTGAAACACAGCAATATAGAAATTAGGCAAAGAATAACTCTGAATGGCTTCTATGTGCTCAAATAAAAGGAATAGTCACATGTCTCTCCATTTAAATTAAAAGCTAGAAATGATTAGTCCAGTGAGGAAAGCATGTCAAAAGTCAAGACAGAACCAGCAGATAGTATGGAGGTTAAGGTTGCTGAACCTCACATGACTGACTGTGTGGTTTGAATCTTGGACACAAAGGCTTGAAAAACACACTGGTCACATGTGTGTGTGCTCATAATCCTGAAAAGAAAATGAAGAAGGGATTACAGCATGGCCATTCCCCTAGGGGACTATTTCTCACTTTTTCTAGCATGCTCTCTCTCTCTCTGTTGAGCATACACATCCTAATGGCAAACACCAAGAACAAAAAAAAAAAAGAAAAAAAAGAAAGAGAAAGAAAGAAAGAAAGAAAAAGAAAGAAAGAAAGAAAGAAAGAAAGAGAAAAAGAGAAAAATCCTAGATAAGCTGAAAGGTAGACCTCTTGTGACAACAATTAGTCAAATTATGAATGCAAATGAAGATACCTTGAAAGAAATTGAAAGTGCTACTCCAATAAACATGAATGTTTAGAAAGTGAAACAGATTTATTGTTGATATGAAAAAAGTGCTAGGGTCTGAGTATATCAAACCAGCAAACATATGTCCTTAAGCCAAAGCCTAACCCACAGCAAAGCCCAAATTGTATACAGGCTGAGAGAGGAGAGGGAGTTGTAGAAAAAGTTTGAAGCTAGCAGAGGCTGGTTCATATATTTAAGAAAAGACACCATCTCTGTTACACAACAGTGCAGGATGAAGAATAAGTGCTAATATAAAGCGCAGCATTACACAGAGATTTTGTCAAGATCACTGATCATGGTGACTCTACTAAACAACAGATTTTTCAATGCAGAGGAGAGAGTTCTACCTTGGAAGAAAATTTCATCTAAGATTTCCACAGTAAAGTCAATGCCTTGTTTCAAATCTTCAAATAACAGGCTAATTCTCTTGTTAGATGCTAATGCAGATAGTGAATTTAAGTTGAAGATAATACCATTCTGAAAATCCAAGAACTTGTAAGAACAATGCTAAATTTATTCTGTCTATCTCTATAAATGGAACAAGAAGTCCAGATGATAACACATTTATTTACAGCATGGTTTACTAAATATTTTAAACTGTTGAGACCTACTGCTCAGAGAAAAAGATTCCTTTCACAATATTACTTCTCATTTTCAATGTACCTCATCTCCCAAGAAATCTTTCTGATAGAGAAATACAAACATATTAATATTGATTCATACCTGCTAACACAATTTCCAATGTGAGTCAAGAAGTAATTTTGACTTTAAAGTTTTATGGTTTAATAAATACATTTCATAAGGCCACAACTGCTATAGAAAGTAATTCCTTTATGGATCTAGAGAAAGTAGGTTGAAAACAGTCTGGAGAGGATTCACCATTCTAGATGTCATTAAGTACGTTTGTGACTGACAAGATGAGGCCAAAACATCAACGTTAACAGAGGCATGGAAGTTGATTCCAACTCTCATGGATGAAGTTGAGGGATTCAAGACTTCAGTGGAGAAAATCACGGCAGATATGGTGGAAAGAATTTAAGAACTAGAATTAGAAAAATTAAAATTAGAACTAGAACCAGCCAGGTGGCATTGTGGTTGGTGCACTGGACATCCACATGGTCTATCACAGTTCAAGTCTCAAACTTGGTGACTTGTTTTCTTACTTTATTTCTCTCTCTGTTTCTCTCTAGTGAGTATATGTGCCCTGTAGCACATTTATAAAGTAATAATAATGGAGCCAGCAGATGGTGTACTGATTATGTTTCCAGACTCCCAGATGACCAACTGAAGTACGAGTTTTGGACCCAGTGGCTTGAAAATCATGGTGGCTATGTGTATATGTGTGCCCAAAATCCCAGGAAGAGAATGGAGGAGAAGGGATTGTGGCATGGCCATCCTCGTTGGGGGGTGATTTCTCACTTTCCTTCTCACTATCTCTCTGTCTCTATCTCTAGCAAGTACACATGCCATATGGCCAAAAAGAAAAAAAAAAAAAAAGAAAAAGAGGTAAATGAAATTAAATAAATAATTCCTTTTTAAAAAAGGAAGTGGAGCCTCAGGATGTGACAATTTTCATTATTAAACTTTAACAGATGAGGAAATGCCCCTTATGGAAGAACAAACACATTATTTCTTGAGGTGGAATCTATTCCTGATGAATATTCTGTGAACATTGTGGAGATGACAATAAAGTATTTAGAATGTTACATAAACTTTGTTGATAAAGCAGTAGTCAGGTTTGAGAGGATTGATTCCAAATTAAAAAACATTCTGCAATGGCTAAAATGCTATAAAAGCCATTGTGTACTACAAAGAAGTCATTTGTGAGAGGAAAAGTGGATAGGGCAAACTTTATTGTCTTATTTTAAGAAATTCCCAGTTACCCCAGCTTTCAGCAATCACTGCTTTAATCATCAGCTGTCAACACTGAGACAAGACCCTCTATCACCAACAAGATTACTACTCACTGTGGGCTCAGATAACCATTACCAGTTTTTTGCAATAAAAATCCAAGTATATATATTGTTCATTTGTTTGTGTTTAGGTATAATAGTATTGTGCACTTGTAGAATACACTATGGTGTAAACACAACTTTCATATGCACTAGCAAATCAAAAAATTGGCTCACTTTGTTGTAATATTGACTTTAATGCAGTGGTCATCAATATATCCAAGGGATACCTGTACTTAGCATGAAATAATTGAATAATTTACTTCAGAATATCTTGGGGGTGATGATAGAGACAGTAACTCAACAACCAAGAATTAACAAATGCCACAGTTGGATATTAGGACATAAGCACTTGTACCTTACTTTAATGGCATTTAGAAGATAAAAAACCTAACACTTATACTCTTTAATTGGGAGCCTCTTAGAATTTCTTTAGTAAGATTTGATGGAAAAGAGAAAGAAGTTGAAAGCTGTTTAAATAAATGGTATGATTGTTGTTATGGTTACAATTGGTATTGCTACCATTACTACTTAGGGGAAAGAGGGAAAAATCATGTGTGAGAGACTTAGACAAGAGGTGGACGGCTAGGGCTGGCTAAATAGCCCAGTGGTTGAGAGATTCAGATCCCACATGGTTCACCATACTTTTGAACCAATCCTGACAGCTTGAAGAACAAACTGGGCACATGTGAGTGTATGGCCCAAATCCTGGCAAGTGGAGAAATAGAGGAGAAGGGATTGTGGTGTGACCATACCCAACTGGGGGGTGATTTCTCTCTCTGTCTCTCTTTGGCAAGTTCAGGTGCCTATGGCATTTAAAACAAATGGAGGGCTAAATATCTAGAGAGGGTGATAGACATAATCAGGAGCACTTCCGCTGTAAATAAGAGAAACCACCTTTTTCTCATCACTGTCAGGACAGAAATCAGGAAAGTGCATAGAGATCAGTGCTGGCAGTAAGTGCTAGATGTTCATGTTAATTCTTACCCCAACAATAGGAATGAGGTCTCCATCATGAATCTTTCACAGATAAAATGACTTGATATCACCTATTTTATAGAGAACTGAGGTCCAGGGAAGTGAACATAAATAAATTAAATTGCCCAAAGGCACCACCGAATATAGTGGTTGGCTGGCTCCCAGAACCCAGCTCCTAACTGCTTTGCATGATTTGCTATTTGATTGCTTCTCCAGTCTTAGTCAAGACACTATTTCCTTCTCCCTGACTCCACCCTTTCCCTGTGTCTTCCTTCATTTTCTAAGACTCTTTTACATTCTTTTTCTTTCTTTTCATATAGTAGGGTCTCTTGAATTACATTTACAATAACTGGTTATCTTTGTAGAAACAGTAATCGTGACTCATGCTTCAATTACAACTCTATTTTGACCAGTTTTGTTGTGTGAATTGAGCAGTTATTTAACCTCCATGAATCTGTTTCTTTGTAGATACAATAGAGATTAAAAATCAACTTTTCTGGGCTTTTATACTGATTAAGGCAATACAAATAAAGCACCAAGTAAGCAGTCTATTGTAAACAGTTTTATGACCACCATTACGAATTCAGCTATGTTTGTCACAACTATTATTATTATCATATCCTTCTTATGACACAACATTTTCAGTTTTGTGTTTCTCTCTTTTGAAAGATCGTGTGTTTTCAGTATCAGAGACTTAATTTTTAGTCATCTTTAAAACCCAAGTACAAGGCCAGCAGGTGGCTGACTACAATTCACTCTTTCTCCCTCTCTCTCTCTCTCATTTCTCTCTGGTTAACACACATGTCCTTTAGAAAATTAAAAAATAATAATAAAATTAAATTTAAAACATAACCCAGGTACAGAAAGATATGCTAGTTTCCTGGTATACACTCAACACATAGATGGTCTGAGGCTTAGATGCTCACTTCTTTTTAAAGCTCATTCTTTTTATATGAGAGGAGAGAGAGAGAGAGAGAGAGAGAGAGAGAGGGAGAGAGAGAGAGAGAAGCAGGCACACTCTGCTGTTTTTCATGCCACAATCCAGACCCTCTAGCAGCTAGAATCATGGGTGTGTCCCAGACATGTTTCAGGTTGACCCAGGATCTGTACCACAGTCTTCCACATAGCTCCGACGTCACAGAGCAGTGTGCCACCATGGCTGTCTCCAGATGCCCACCTTTAAAACAACTTAACTCTAGGGACCAGCAGTTGGTGTAATGGCTACGTTGCTGGACTCCTATGTACTCGCCCATGGTTTGAGTCTCGGACCCGGTGACTTAAACTTACACTGAGCACGTGTGCTTGTGTGTCCAAGATCCCCAGAGAAGAATGGAGGAGCAGGGATTGCGGTGTGGCCATCCCCCCGGGAGGCGATTTCTTGCGTTCTGTCTTTCTGTCTCTCTCTGTCTTCCTGGTGAGCGCACACACACTATACCAAAAACCTCTCCAAAAACAAAACAAAACCAAACAACAAATTTAACTCCATTTCACCCCATTTGGCTTAGTTGATAAAACTTACACTTGAATTTCTCTTGCTACTCGACCTCTGGAAGTGTTCCTATGGGCCCCAGTCATACTGACTTCTCCATCGTACATGATCTCAGTAACATTACCATAATTAAGATGTAGAAATTAGCCTCTACCAGAAAGACATGGAAAATTGGAAGATAAGGGTAGAAACTTGAATTGTTAATTCTTCTGGAAGACAGAAATGAAAATGCAATTAAGGAAAGATACTGTGGTATTTCACATGACAGAAGTGGTCGTAATTTTTAAAGGTGAGTACAGAGTACAGGTGTCCATTTTATTTTCTTAACTGTATATAGGTGAAATTTGTCTTTACACACACACACACACACACACGTGATAAATTTCACAATATTTTTCAGGTTTAAATTTTCAAGGAGAGCAATGTCGATTAAAAATGAGTTCAATTATTTTTTTTACTAATTTTAGTTATTATCTTTCTGGCTAATAACTAGCAATGGACTGGATTCAATAAAATGAGTTGATTAAATCAATATAAAATCAAAATATTAAACAGATCATTGGAGACAGTGCTGAATTTTGAAAGACAAAATTGGAAGGAAAGATGTGCTAGAAACTGCAAGAAGTGGAAAATAATTGTGGGAATTATTATATGATTTTAAAAAGGATAAGAATCAATTCTAAGATGGCAAAATTGTAACAAAAGAACACACAATCTTCCTTTTTCTTTTTTCCTTCCTTCTTTTCTTTCTTCTTCTTGCTTTCTTGACTTCTTTCTTTCTGCTCTGAATTTAGCACAAAGTTTCAGAAGTGGCAATGAGGGAAGGCAACAAGAATGCCTTTATTCAATGAATACAAGTCCTCCAGAAAACATAGACTTGTAACAATATAGAAATATTTGTAGAGGGGCCAGCAGGTGGCATAGTGATTGGGGCACTGGACTCCCATATGGCCGACCATGGTTTGAGTCCCAAACCTGGAGGCTTGCTTTTCCACTTTCCCTTTCTCTCTCTCTGTCTCTCTCTAATCAAGTTAAACAAATAACAATGATGATAATAAATGAAATAAAATAATTCTTTAAAAAACTTTTAAAAAATAATATTTGTAGAACATTACTATATTAATCCAGTTTTCAAAATAAATTTTACTTGAGCATCACAAGGTTAAATACCATGTGATGGGGACTAGGAGATGGTGTAATGACTACATTGTTGGAGTCCCACTTAATCAACCCAAGTGTGAGTCCCAGACCTGGTGGCTTAAACTCAGGCTGGGCGCGTGTGTGTGTGTGTGCCTAAGATCCCGAGAGGAAAATGGTGGAAAAGGGATTGCAGCGTGACCATCTCCCCTGTGGGGTGATTTCTTCCTATCTGTCTCTCTGTCTCTTTCTGTTTGATGAGTGCATGCACCCTATAGCAAAACCTCTCCCCCCCCAAAAAAAAATCATGTGATGAGGGGGTGCAAAAGAGGCACAGGACCTAACCATGATGCTCTGTGAGGCTGACCCACAAGGGAAGATTTGAAGCCTGTGTCTGGAGAGTTCCCTGAGTAAAGCATGTACATGACTGTGATTTGGGACTAGGGGTGCATCATGGCCTCACGACCCCATTGGAGTTGCTGTCTCTCTCTGTCTGTCTCTCTCACTCATGAAAGAAATACATCAATACAGCTTCTTTTAAAATACCATGTGGTATGGTGGAAGTGGCACAGTAATGCAATGGGAAATGAAAACATCATCCACATGTATCTGGGAATCCTAATCTATGTTTAATACTGAATCTTGGATTTCAAAATAATCTTAGGAACAGTTCAAATACCTAATAAAGACTAGGGTCAAACTGAGGAGTCATTTAAAATTGGAAATTAGCCATACCTTGGTATCTATTCTTAAAAGAAGTTGTAGCTGCAGGTTACTTTCATTGGAAGGGTTCATTACTACTCTCCTAGAAGGAGGGGCTGGGAAACTTTGCCACCAAACGGCAGACTGGAGAGCTTAGAATTTCCACAACATGTTATCAATGCAATTTATTTAATTTTTAAACTTCCAGAAAGGGGTGGGCAGGTAGAAAGACTCCCCAGTGGGGCATGGTCACACAGTAGTCTCTTTTCCTCCATTTCTCCATCCTGTTAGGATTTTGGGCATGTGTGCGAACACACCACTTGGCATGTCTTTCAAGACACCAAAGTCAGGACTTGAACCACAGTTGGCAATGTAGGATGCAGCATCCCTTAATCACTAGCTATGATAAATATAATTTAGAATTTGGAAATTTTTTGTTATTTTTCCTTTAAAATGATGTTCTAAATTAAACCATCTAGAGATATGCACTAAGTAAAAACTATTTGTTGTGTATATTTGAGCTCAATAAATATACACATGGATGATTATAATTGCTACTGTTGATGAATGAAAATCTATATAGGAGTTTCCCTTGGCATATATTGACATAATTGATAACTGCTATATTCTAGGAAGCAACAATTTAGAACAAAGCAATTATAAAGTTGCCCTAGGTACACAGTTGGTATTAAAACACAATTTTTAAAGTTTGCTCATAGAATGCTTTCCCTGATATGTTAATAATTTTTTATAAAGATATATTTTTTACAAAATATTAATTCCATTTCTCCATATACATACCAGATATCTTCTCTGATTCTGTATAATATTTACTAGGTAACAATTTAATCCACTTCTCAATCCAAATGAAATGTAAATAATTTCAAAAGAAATGCTTTAGGATCAAAAGCAATGGAAGAAAAGAAAGCGAACAATAATTCTGAAATCGATAGATGGAAACAATGCAAATTCAATACATAGATGTACCAGATGTACCATATTAATATCTAAATTCAAGTAGAACTTAACAAATTATTGATAAGAACCTCGACTTCAGCTAATGTTACATTTATTAGAGCCTTAAAATATAGTATAAGTAAAACTAAAAGTATTTGAGGACTAATACATCTGTTCTTCTATTTTTTTTTTTCAATTGCAAGGATGCAAACTCCCTGAAAACTGAGGTTTATTAGAACAAATCCCAAGGTAGGAAAGCTGATGTTAGACACAAACATTGCCTAAAAGAGTTGAAGCCTTTCTGGAACTATCATTAAAAAAAAAAAAAAAAAGAAAAGAAATTAAGAAGTGGGCCACACAAATTATACAGATTTTAAAAAGGTATTTACTTGAGGTCTAATGCTCTAGTGAGATTTACAAAGGGAAGATGGAAGTGATGCTTCAAAATCACCCACCTTGTAATGACTTGAGCATGCTTGTGAAAACTTTTGCTTGGGTCTATAAAAATGAACACTGTATCTACAAACATAATGTTTATATTAAAAGAAATACAATATATTCTTTTGTTATATGAAGAAAAGCTTGACAGTTCAATATCATGGTGATGTGGTATTGACAGATGCAAGATGAAGTTGAGCCTCATTTTTTTAACTTCATCATTTTTTTGTCTAAAATAATAAGCATCTTTGCCCGTCAACCATGTGTGCTAACCTCACCTGCAGTATCTTTAACCTGGAACTACTCCATTAAGGTCATCCCTTGAATAAATACAGACTTGAATGTTGCTTTGACTGAAACCACCTTGCTAATTAGCAAGGCAATTACCTGAGGCCTGGGAGCCTAATACTAATGAGTGAGATTCTGCTCTTCGGAGGTGAAATCTAACAGATATTTTTCATTTTACTGAGTCGGAGGGCAGGAGAATCAATCTGGTGAATGGAGCTTCTCCCAGTCATTCATGTATAGAATTCCAAATTCAGCTGAAGTGTTGTGGGCTGTATGGAGAGGAGATTATGGCATAAACATGACTTTGACAATGGTAGTGGAACACTGTCCAGTGCTCTGACTCCACTGAGTGAAAATGAGATCGATCTTAAGAAGGAAGGTAAGGAGAGAAGGGTGGGGGGAGTAGGAGGTGGAGTGTATGACATGCGATGTGTCAGCCAGAGACGGGAATGGGGATTACAAATAGAGGACAATAAATCAAAATGGGAGAAAAAACAAATAAATGTGCCATTTTGACTCATAGTACTAGTGTGTTTTACTTTTCTCTGTGCTTTATCCATTCACAATACTTTTTTTTTTCCTTCTGAGGATAAAAAGGCATTTTTCATATCTCTCCTCCTTTCTTCTTATTTCCACTGCCCAGATTGTCCTTCTCTTTCTTCCCCTAGGCAAATCCAGCTGATATTTCAACTCACAGTTTGCATGTCACTTCTCTGAAGCACTTTATGACTTCTCCCCACAAATTAAGTCTTTTCTCTTCTTGGGTCCCATAGCACTTTTATTGTGAGTTCATGTATGGCACTTACCACCACGTAACCTGACTCTTTTCAGCAGTGATTTATCGAGCTCCTTCTTTATTTCAGGCATCATGGTAGACACTGGGAAAGAGGTAAATTAGAAACCCCATCCACAGGGAGCTCCAAGTCTAGAAAGGGAGACGAGGATGTAAACAAATCACATCACTGTGATAAAGGTGACAAGTATAGACAAGAACAGAGTGGTTTAGCTTGAACTGGTGATGAGACAATCAGGAAAGACTTGCCAGATAAGATGATGGCAGGTCATGTCACAGTTTCCTTTGTTTCTCTGTGAACTTTTCAAGAATGGGGGGGTTATGTCTCATCCATCTTCACATTCTCAACACCCCCCATGGTGTCTAGTGCATGTTAGATAGTCAAGGTCTCTTAGTAGAATTTCATTGAACACATAGGAATCTTTTCTAAAAGATGAAGAGTCTAGCAGCCCAATTTCTTCATACTCAAAATCATCTTTTTGATGATTTGGTTGATTTGGTATGTTTGCCTCTGTTGATGTGTGTCTGCATGTTCAGAATGAATAACCAAGCTATTCTGTTAGCTAGATTGATAGTGAAAATGGTCTTACCCCATGGGGTGCCATTTCTGTTGTTCCTTTCTTTCATTTAGAAGTTCTCCTAATTTACTGACATAAAATTTTTTGTTTTTTTAAAATGGACAACTATAAATAAATTGTTAGAAATCAAACAAATTAATAAGGTTTTGCAGACATTTTCAAAATGTTTTTTTTTTCTTTATGGGAACATGTATTTGCAAACATTAACATTGACTTTAAATAATTATTACAGACAAAGTTAAAATAAAAAGCATGACTGTCTTTGGCATTTGGCCAGTTTATATCTAACACATTATTATACAATAATATGAAGTTGAATCCTATCTGGTGTGTCTTTGAGACGATGAAACCTGATAAAACCTCAATAAATTGAATGCAAATTGTGTTTTGCAAATGAATTCATAGAACACAAATTTCAAAATGTTATATTAATGGCTCCATATTAATAATATGATTGCCTTTTACCTTCTGGATAGGCAATTTCAATAAAGATTTTCTGGCATCTGTAGATCCTGTATGAATCCAAACTAATTGTGATAATAACACATTATAGAATTTTATACCCATATTTCCTTTTTAGGCATCACATAAAAAAGAACAATATTTCATTTAAAGGGCATAAAAATTCACATTATCATCATAAATATAGAATCAATTTACAGATGACTACAATGAAGAAATCTGTTCGCTAATTATGTAGCAACCTGACTCTGGTTCTCAAAATTTTCTAAGCTTATGTTCCTTAACACCATATGTTACAGGGAACAGTAAAGACATCTGAATTCAAATATTTTGAAGAAATATGTATTTAGCAACTGAATACATGCTAAAAGGAATAATTTACAGCAGCAGTTTCATTACATTTTTCTCTCCAGTTTTCTAGTTCCCATCTGAAATGCAATGATAAATACAGATATGGAACATATTTACTACCTGGCAAAAAACCATGCTGATTGAATAGGCACACACTTTCTGCCCTTAAATAGTACATAAACCACCTTATCACCTGTGTGGGAGAGTCTTCCATTTTAGGATAATGTTCAACATATTGAAATGGAGTACCTATAGAGGGTTGTATTTTACACTGTTCTTACCCTTTTTTTCCTCCAAAATTATTTACATCTCTTTGCCTAACATGTATGTAGGTAGCAAAAATATTAAACACATACCATTGAAAATCACTAAATAATACATAAAAAGCATTAAGTGTGCCTTTACATGCGTTTTTATTTTACATTTGTTTTCAACTGGGCCATGATTTCTCTGCTGTGATGCATGTTTTTGGTACCTTAAGACTGCTATTACAATTTGTTTAAGGTCACATGAGTCTCAACAAGTTTCTTCTCTGATGATACATGCATATGCCAAAGTCTATAAAAACTCAATTATTAAGTGGGACATTACTTCTTTTCGTGCAAATTGCCCCCTCTTAATACACATTGGCAGAAGATTATGTCTGCAGTAAATTACTTAACTGTAAGATATATTTATAATTTTCTTCAAAACATAGACCCAATAGTTAGTAAAGACATGCCAGTAAATTTGCTTGTTTTTATTACTTTAAATTGAAGTCTAGACTTTTTTCTATTGGTATTTTATAATGCTAAGCAAAATGCATTCAGATTTTGGAAGGCATCCCTGATTTTTATCATACAATCTTTATCCCTTAAAATCCTTTATTTTTGAGAACTTATAAGAAATAAGATATTTCTGCTCTTGCAAATACATGTCTTTCAGCTGCAAATTTAAGATGAAATGCAACACTGGATTTTAGCGTAGTGAACCCACACCATGAAAATATGAAAATTAAACTTTTCAGAGTACTTTTTGTTATATTAATTATATTTCAAACACTTTTCTGTGCAGGATGTGTCTTTCAAGTAATTTCGCAATTTGGATTATTTTTTAGGATGCACTTCCAAAAGCAACACCATATTAGTCAATGGAGCTTAAAATTGAATGTAGATTATTTTTAGGCTTTTATTTGAAACAAGCGTCAACAAATTGTTTATTCAAAGAATCATTAAAACTGTAACAAGAGCTTCCATCTGTGACATATTTCAGCTGATAGGGAATAAAAATTCACTGTTGTCTGAGGTGAGAAACTAATTCTGAGTTAATTAGAATCTCCAAACAGCTAGAGTTAGAATTTCAATGTTACTTCATTAATTAGCAGTAATATGTGTTCTTTTTATTTTTGTTCATGATAAGGAGCTAGGGAGTGATTCCTGAAAAGACGAGTGTAGTGCAAAAGAACCCCTATTGTAATGCTCAAAGTCTTAAGTCTCTTAAAGTCAGTGATTCTCAACATACCATTTTAGGACAACGAAGAAGAACGTAAATACTTCACAACAAATCTTTTACCTTAATTTTTAAGTTGCTATAGGAAGCAGAGTTTTACATTTTTTTAAGTGTGAGCTGTGTCCTAGAAAACAGTTGATATAAAAGTAACCCACATTGACATGAAAAAAATGATATGTTCCTTATACAGATACTTGTATTAAACAAGGTGAGATAAGAGGCAGCTGATAGAGGTATAAACAGTTGGGGAATTTCCTTTAAGATGATTTTCTGAATATTATTGATGCTTCTCTTTAAAAAAAAAAAAGAAATGACATAGATATAATTCCTCGTGGGATCATGAGAGAGTTTTTATGTCTCAAATATCATGCAGGGATTCAAGCACAGAACCAAGAGACATTTTCTATTAACACTATATTAAAACAAGGCTCATTTTCATGAGCTATGCAGTTCCTTTTCTCTTCATTGATTCGTTAGATAGAATAAAACACATTTAACAAACTTGTTTCTTCTGTTTTTTTCTTTCTCTCTCTTTTTTTTTTTTTTTTGCTAGTTAAATGCTCTGTTTTTCTGACAACAGTATGCAGGTTGATATCAATTTGGATAATACATAAAGAAAAGAAATGAAGGTGAGAACAGCGTTCATTTGTTTGATTTTCTCAGTGAAATAAAGTATAATTTATATCTTGGTTTTAGAAATTAACTGTTAATGATGTATATATGTTACGAAAACAATATCAGCGAACCCTCTTACGGAACTGAAAGTACAATGTTGGAAAAAAAGCAGCACACAATTGGAATTTTTAAAACAAGAACTATATAGCACATAAATTGTGAGACAAAAACCTACTCTAGCTAGCTAGCTTAGAAAACAGCTAATTTTTACTGCATATTTGTCATGGTACATTTAAATTATAGTTTTAATAAAATACATCTTTAGATCAAAGCTGAAAGAAGACATCAGTAGTAGATCAGTGTATTCCATTTTTCTTTTCTGGATGATGGATGGTTTATGTTTTTTGTTTGTTTGTTTGTTTGTTTGTTTTTTGTATTTCCACAGACCATTTCATTCAGTATCATCTTACTTATTTTACTCCTCCAGTACATACAAACGTGAGTGCTGGTAGACAAAAAAATATCCTTGACTCCAACCACATTTTGGAATATTCATCAGCTTAGTAAATCCATGCAGTCTATTTTAAACTCTTAGTTCAAAAAATGGCTTGGCTGATGCATCTTTTCTTCTTTAGATGGCAATATGGCAAATGACATTTTTATTTCTCAGGCAAAGAGAAAGCAAAACCTGTACAATGAAATTTCACAGGAAACATTAAGTCTGCAAAATTGAACATCTGCATTCACCTGTGATGTCTATTAGGTGTTGGTAGTCGGAAGAAAGCCTGTTAGGAAAGTTACTCATGGACTTAATTTATAATTGGTGGAACTCAGCTGAATTTCCCACCATTGTAAACATCCACAAAATGCCATGAAAATAGTTCATGTATATTGCATTTGTTCCAGTTATTGTCTAGGCAAGTTTCTACTTGTTTTGAGGTTTCTAGAGGTAATGTAGCTCAGACACTCCTGGGTGCCCTCTCAAATTCGTGGGTCCTCCTATTTCTACCCTTCTTATTTTCCTGTAAGTGTTTCCATTTGTTACTGTTCCCTTGGGAATGCCCTGGCCGTTGCCGACGTTGTTTTCGGTCCCTTTTCCAAACTTGTTCACAAAACTCATCCATCGTGTTCAGATTAGGGTGATTAATCAGCTGCATGAAGTCTCTGTACCAGACCTTCTGGTTAGGGGTCATGCTGTTGGACATTTCTTTGGTTTTAGAGCCATCTCCATCATCGTCTTTGTGAAGAAGTTCTTCCAAGTGCTCTGTGTCAATGACTTCCAAGGTCACTTTAAGAAGGGTTTGCATGAACCCATGTTCCACAGCATGACAGAGATAATTGCCTGAATCCTTCCGCTGCAGACTACGCAGTAGAAGTCCTTGCTCTGTCCTGATGATATGTTCATCCACTCTGATCTAGAAGTGGGGAAAAAAGAAAAAGTAGATTACATAGGCATATTTGAGAGAAAGATAAGATCTGAAACCCTGTGTCAGTAAAAATGTAGATTACGTGTTGAGGCACAGCTTAATGGTTACTAAAATTTCTCGTGTAGGATAAATGCCAAAGAAGTTTTAATACCTGTCAATTGTTTCCTAAGATGCATTGGGATATACCAGTTTTCACACTGTTTTAATAGAATTTTGTATTACAATAATTAGAAATTTTCAAGGTAACTGGAAGGAAAACAATGGCACATTTTATTTTATACATTGGAAAGTAGGTATATAAACATGGGAGACTGTTAACATTAAACATACAGATTTGAACTGCAGACCCATATCAGAAAACAGTGGGGCCTTAGAGTGAAACTAAAAGATTTGAGAAAAGAAATTTAAAAAGGAATAAAAAACATGGGATTACATGTTTCATATTTATTCAATTTACTAGGTCTTAGAAGTGACATAAATCTGAGCGTATGCCCATGAATATATCTAACCTCACTTTTATTTTGCACACACTTTACTAGACTTTTATATATACCCTATTAATGTATAAAGTTAATTTGACATTTGTATCATGCTAGATTACAGTCTAAAGGCTGCTTAGATGTTAAAAGTATAATGAGAGGATTTTTACTTTTATACTGTTTGCTAAACCATCTAAACATAACATACATCACAAATCAAGTAAATTGTACCAAATATCGTGGTTTCTTTCTTTCTGTTTTTTTTTTTTTTTAACATGATCTAAAAGCTTTGAAGACTGAAAGTACTCACTGAGATCTTCTGTATACAATTCATTGCTTTTACAAAAAAATAGGTCCATTGAGAAGGAAGATCTGCCTGATGCAATATCAGTAGTTTATATCAAAGTTAAAACTGGGACCTGAGGCTGGCAAGTGGTGTGGTGTTAAGGCACAGAATTCTTACATGGCCAACTGTGGTTCTAGTCCGGGACCTGGTGGCTTGTTTTCTCACATTTTGTCTTTTGCTCTCTTTTCCTCTCTCTGTCCCTCTCTGGTGAAATAAATAAATACGTAAATAAAGCTAAATAAAATAATTTTCCAAAAAAAATATGGGTACTTGAAATCCTTCATCCTACTTTGATACTATTTTGTCTCTCCCAAGCTCTCTTCCATATTTGAGGAGGAAGTTAATGGAGAAAGGAAAATAGCAGCATTAATTGAACAAAACTAAGACTAGTAGACCAACTCGTGTTTTTTTCTTTTCTTTTTCTTGGGTACATAAATATAGATAATGCAATTACTTTCTAGATACCCACAGGAGAAATAAGGACACACCAAAATACATCCCCAAGCTGCTTTACAAACTCTTATCCTGTCACTTATTTCTCCAACTCCTAGCACAAAGCCTGTCATATAATCCACCTACAATGAATACTTGTTTCATAAATGAACGATTTACAGGTTAAGAAACAGATAAGGGTTCTCAGTACTTTTTCTTCCCCTCAAGTCAACAATCCTGGGATCACTTAACAGAGTACGTTAGACAGAAATCATCCAGCTAGCTTCATTCCTGTACCTCTTCTTTTCGTTCTTCGTTTCGCCTCTGGAATTGCCAATAGACCAGCGCTCTCTGTGACTTAGGACTGCATTCCAGGAATGTGCTACTGTTTTCTACTCCATAAATGATTCTCTCTTCAAGGCTGTGGCCATGGTGATTATCTGAACAGTGGGGAGTTGGCAGGGGGAATGAAAAGAGAAAATGTTAGAGAGGTAATCTCAACTTTCCAAAGTATTTATTTGGAAATTTAGGAGATAAAGTGTTGCCAAGTTGGAATTCATTTTCAAATTGATTGAGGATGGCAGAAATGTCAAGGGTGTAAGATGCCTACCTCAATAAACTAATCATTTAGGTATGAGTTATAGAAAGCATACACAAAGATTTGTCTAGCAGGAGATAACATTACGTGAACAAAATCAGTCATGTGTACAGCATTACTAAACATCTTTATTTGCCAGCATAAACCTCTAAAAGTAAATAATTTTCACTGCAAAACTCTGTGTTCTAACGAATGGAGCCAGTTTATACTGTACTATGCTTTAGAAGAAAAGGTTATTGGTCTGGGGTTTTGGAAACAAGAATCTGTTTCTGAGAAATTATTTTGCCTCCTCGTGTTTGTTTTTCATCTGTGAAAATTAAATCCACCAACCAATAATATTTATCTAGCATTTTACAGAAGGTAAAGTTCAGGAAGTTTATACTCCTCACCAAGACCCCCTAAATAATCCACAATTTTGTTCTAAAGATCAATTGGTATGAAATGTTTGGGGTGGCTCAGAAGAAAGATGCATAATTATAATGCAATATGGTTTCAATTGTCCTTATTTTAAAATGACACATCTTTTATTATTTTCAAAAATTAGGCTACGGAATATGGCAAGAGCATATAATAAAAGGCAGCAATAAGAAAACCTGTTTCCTGATTAAGTTTCTATTATTTTACCCTTTATGTAACCTCCTTCAATATGGTAAATGAAACACAGTTCAGATCAAAAGTACGACACAGGGAGTCTAGGTAAAACTCATTTGAGGAACAAAATTCCTTATTATCTTGTGTAATCCTGTTTCTATTATGACATCCTCTACAATCTGGAACTCATTAAATTAATTTGGAAAATAATAAATATATTTTCGCATACATAGAAATCTGACAGTGGAGACAGATGAAAAATTTTTACTCTGTACTTCAAACTCAGCTCAATTTTTAATTTAAAAAATATTTCCTCCTTTTTCTGGCTTCACTTTGACAGTTTTACTCTTGTCATAATCAGCAGAGTACTTTCGTCTGTCACAGCCAATATGATTTGCTCTCACTAGGTTTAAAGCTCTCCAAGGCTCTGCTTTCATCCCATCCCTGTACACGGCTTATGTCCATCATCTCCAACTCTCACCCTGCTACATTCGACCTCTGCCTCCATTTGCTATCTCGAGGGATGTCAAGCTCAGTGCCTGCTTCTCAATTGCCCTAGGTGTGAAACAAAACTCTTCTAATATTGGGAAGTAGCTGTCCTTTTTTATTAGATCAATCCCCTGGAAATAGTAAGTAAAAATGACCGAAATATAAAGATGCAGCAATATTTAACTGATTCCAAGTCCCCCCCTCCCCTTTTGGATCAGAGATCTATAAGCGTCGATATCTACAATGAATATGGCAGGTTTCCTTTCTCTGAAAGGAGTAGTGCATCTCGAATTGAAACAATATGGCCCATGATGCCGTGCGAGCTTGCAGGATGTCTGCTTCTCTGGATAGAGATGAAATGAATCAGTATACCTGGGAGGAGCTGGAACATCTACTGCGATAGGAATGACCCTATTTCTCATACCTCCTTTTTTCACGTAGAAATTTATGATAATAACTGACTTGTTTTAATTTATTTTTTAGTTTTTGCTATAACTTGTGCACTCATTGGACAGAGAGAGAGGAAGAAAGTAACAAAGCATACCCCCTCCCTAAGAGGTATAGCCATGTCACAATTCCTTCTCTTCCATTCTCCCCTTGGGATTTTGGGCACACTCGCACATGCACCTGGTATGATTTTCAAGCTGTGGAGTCTAGGATTGAATCGTAAAATCAGCCATGTAGGAATCTAGCCTCTTTAAACTCCACACCACCTGCTGGACTGATAATAACTGACCTTTTCCTGTGCTTGTTAGGACATCTACAGACATCAAGGTATGGGGCCAGTCAGTGGTGTGGTAGATACAGTGCCTGTATCCCACATAGCCAACTTCACAATGTGAGTCTTAGACTTGGTGGCTTGAAAAACACACCAGGTGTGTGTGTGTGTGTGTGTGTGTGTGTACCCAAAATCTTGAGAAGAAATGGAGAGATTGCATAGTGGCCATCCCCCTGGGGGTTTGCTTTCTTCCTTTTTCTTTCTTTGTCTTTCTCTCTGTCTCTCTCTGGAGAGAGCACATTCCCTTATAGAATTTTTTTTTAAAAGAAGAAGAAAAAAGAAAGAAATGTAAGGTATGAGTTATTGCTCTCAAATACTCAAGCAGAGAACTCTGTTTAAATCCTTCCATACATTAAATGACACATAGCAAAGAGAGATGAAACTTGTATATTAGGAAACAGTCTTTCAACATAAAAGTAAAATCAATGGGCATATTTTTTTAAAAACACTGTCTGAATTGTCTTCCTTCTAATAAATTTAATTGTTCTAGCTGACCCATAGAGACAGCTTTCTATTAATCTTTCTGATAGCCCTGGGAAACCTTATCAGTTTATATATACTCTTCAGTATCTTCTCTGCTAGTAGAAACCTTTTCTCTATGTACCAAAAATAAATTAATTACTTAATTGTCTTAATAGTAAATGCTTTTTTATATGTAAAAAAAAATCTTTTAAGAGTCAGCCAGTGGTGTGGTCATTAAGGTGCTGCATCTCACATGATCAACTGTGTGTTTTGAATCCTGAACCCAGTGCTTGAAAAACATGCTAGATCGGGACCAGAAGTTAGTGTAACAGCTATGTCACTGGACTGCCACGTAGTCGACCATGGTTCGAGTCCCGGACCTGGTGGCTTAAACTTACGCCAGGCGCGTGTGCGTGTGTGCCCAAGATCCCGAGAGGAGAATGGAGTAGAAGGGATTGCGGCGTGGCCATCCCTCCTGGGGGGTGATTTCTCGCTTTCTATCTCTCTGTCTCTCTCTGTCTTTCTGGCAAGTGCACGCATCCTATAGCAAAAACCTCTCAAAAAAAAAAAAAACATGCTAGATATATATGTGTGTGTGTGTGTGTGTGTGTGCCCAAAATCTTGAGGGGAGAAATGAGGAGAAGGGATTACAGCATGGCCAACCCTGCTTGGGAGTTCTTTCATTTCCCCTGCCCCATTTTGGAAAACACATGCAATCTATAGCAAAATGACAAAAACAATATATATAATAAAACTTTGTTTATTCCTTTTACATAGTAGAATCTAACATAAGACGGCACTATATCAAATAAAGATTTTTTTCTTTTTCTTTTTAATTTGCTAAAGAGTGCCAGTGCTCAATGGAAAAAGATGAAAAGAAGAATGAGAAAGCACCCACAGTCCACATGGAGGATGGTCACACCATAATCCCTTCTCTTCTTCTCCTTTTCAGATTTTCGGTATGCCCAGCATTTTTCAACCACCAGGTCTGAGACTCTAACCACTCAGTTGGCCCTATGGGATCTAGCAGCCATAACCACCATGGTACCAACTGGCTCTAGCAAAGAATTTCTATCAAGTTGTTTTTAGTTTAATACAGAAATATTGACATTCAAGCACTCTCTCGTCTGAATAAGATAAGAACCATGAATGGCCAATTTGTTTCATTGGACTGGGGCCTTTAATTTGTTTTGATAATTACTAATCTTACAGTTATCAACTAATTCAGAGTTAGCCAATATAAATCAAAATCTCAGGTGAGGAAATACTGTTGACTTAATATTTCCAAAGAAAATGGACGCTGTCATATCTAGGTATTCTCGCCAATATCTTAAAGTTCCATTCCCCCCTAAATTGATCCTATGTTTCTCCCCTTCATCCAAACAGAAAGAAAAAAATAAATAAAAAAGAGAAAGAGAAATATCTTTCAGCTAGTTACCAATGAAGCTAAAAGTCCTGTCATAGTAATCATCAATCACAGAAGTGAACAGAAGTACTGTTGTATTTCTATGAACTGAGATTCTCTGTTGTGTGTTTTATTAGGTTCTGCTGCCATTGGCAATAATTACAGTAAGTAAATTTGTAAATTTGTACCGAATACAGTTATCTCTGTTAATTATTCTGCAATGAAATTTTTCTGACATAGGTAATTTTTTTTTTTAAGCCTTGATATAGGGTGCATGTGTTCACCAGTGAGCAACAGACAGAAAGAAGAGAGGATAAGTGAGAAAGCACCCCTTAGAGGAGATGGCCACTCACAGCAATTCCTTCCACTCTCAGGATCTTGGACAGGCATGCACATGTGTCCAGGGCTTTTTCAAGCCATGGGATCCAGGTCTCAAACTGCATAGTAGACTATGTGGGATCCAGTAGCCCTAACCACTGTATCAGCAGCTGGCCCAGTAATTTAATTTCTACTAGAACTTTTATATAAAGTAGCATGAGCCAAGAATGCATATATGTGGGTTCTCAAATAATAATCTGTAAACATTTTTCTGCTTATTTCCTTTCTTGACGCCTTATAAGTGATACTTTAAAAATATTTTAAAAATAATGACTGGAAGGCACTCAATAAATATCCACTGTTTTTCCTGATTCTTCTACTCCAACAACTTGCATAAATTTTGTACAGCATAGGGACTATTAGAGAGCCAATCATACTGTGTTTCTTTCTCTCTCTCTTTTTCTCTCTCTGTCTTCAGAAAAGTTTACAGATAAGGACATTTGTTTGAATCTTGTCTCCTGTCCTAACTATATTCTTCACTTTTTCTTTGGGTGTCAAACATATCATCAACTTGATTGTCTATTAAAGTAATCAGCATTGCATATAAATGGCAACACCATACTATATAGCTATACTTCTAGTATTTTTCAGAGAATATATTATTGAACTCAAAGTTGCCTAGTATAAATTGAAAGCTCAACTAAGAAAATATTGTTGATTAAAAATTTCCTAAAGGGTAAGAAATCTTTTTTTTTTTCCTTTTTAGAGAGACTTGTGCCCTTGCTGTAGGGCACATGTGCTTGCTGGAGAGACAGAGAGAATCAGAAAAGATAAAGCAAGAAATCACCCCCCATGGGGTGGCCACACGCTATCCCTTCTCCTCCATTCTCTTCCCGGGATCTTGGGCAGGCATGCACATGTTCCCTGTGTGATTTTCAAGTCACTGGGTCAGGGACTTGAACCAACGTCGACCAGGCGGGAATTCAGCAACGTAACCACTATGCCATTTGCTGGTCCGTGAAGGGTAAGAAATCGTACGTCATTAGGGTAATCGTAATCTAAAATCTCCCTCTAAATCAAACCAGTTGATCTAAGAATGGTGTGCATCGAAAGACATCAAGTTAAGCTCTCAGTTAATTTTATTCAATTGTGTTTGGTGGGGTCCCTTTGGCCAATAAAGTCATGAAACCCATGAGCAATACTCTGAGGTGTTACTACATTTTTGTCACAATATTGTCAAGTATGGTGTTCATTGCATCCCAGTGTTTGCTTTATGTTCACTGTTGGAAAATCTTTCTTTCTGGATTTGGATTTTAGAAATTATTGATATTGGGACCAGCAGTTAGTGTAATGGCTATGTTGCTGGACTCCCACGTAGTTGACCACAGTTTGCGTCCCGGACCCGGTGGCTTAAAACTCACTCCGGGCGCATGTGCGTGTGTGCCCCAAGATCCTGAGAGGAGAGTGGAGGAGAAGGGATTGCCGCATGCCCATCCCCCCTGGGGGGTGATTTCTCACTTTCTGTCTCTCTGTCTCTCTCTTTCTGTCTGGTGAGCGCACACGCCCTATAGCATAAACCTCTAAAAAAAAAAAAAGAAAGAAATTATTGAGATTTTTTTAAACTGATTCTCTTGTTCCTGTGAAATAAACTTTGTGATCATATTTCTTCTTTATATGACCTGACAAGAAGGTATTAGACAAATTTGCATCTAACCTTTATAACTCTTGGTAAATATGCTTTTGCTCCATGACTGGTTTTGTTGTGTGTCAGTATATCTGTCTCAACTATCTAGCATTGTAATCTCCATCTTTTCTTTTTTTTAACCAAATTATTATAAATTGCCTTGAAAATATTAGATTTTTATTTAGCAACTACAGATAATGCAAGTCTTCATAATGTTTTAAAATATCTTTTTGGTTTTTTTTTCTTAAGATATTTCTATATAAAAAGAATAGTATAGGACAGTTGATGGTATGGTGGTTAAATGACTGGATCCCACATGGCTGATTGTATGGTTTGAGTCCCAGACCTGGTAGCTTGAAAAACACAGGAGTCTGCGTGTGCATGCCCAAAATCCAGAAAGGAAGGAGAAATGGAGAAGTACTTGTAGTACACCCATCCTCCATGTGGGTGCTTTCTTAATTTCCATCTTTTTCTTTCTCTCTAGTGAGTGCATGTATCTACTGGCAAAATGTTTTTTGAAAATTAAAATATCTGGACACATTAATAATTATACATATGAGAGAGGTTCTTGTTGTCATTGCTTTTACTCAGAGTTTCAACTGTTAATTTGAAAATTAAAATCCAATGTGAGGAATTTATCCTAAGACAACTGATGAACTTCTGAACATTAATCCTACTCCTTCACCATAACCAAGAAAACATTTCCTCTACTGTATTTTCAAAAATGCCTCTTTACATATCACTTTAGAGAACATACAGGCTCATTTGGTACAGTCATTGTTAATTTGTTCGTCCTCTCCCCTACTGTGTGTCCCATAATCCTGGTGCAAAGGCAGTTGTAAACACCTAGTTAATGTTTGCTAAATGGCAAACGCCAGAAACTATTTACTCTGAAATTAAAAATGGAAATCTTATGTAACTTAGACATCCTCATGACACAGAGCTATCACAGTTACACAAAATATATGATCAAATTTAATCAATAAAAAGGCATGGGGGGGGCAGCAAGGTGTGTAGTAGTTAACACATTGGACTCCTACATGACTGACTGTGGTTTGAGTCCCAGATCTGGCGATTTGAAACTCATGCTGGGTGCATATACGTATGTGCCCAAAATCCAGAGAGAAGAATGAAGCAGATAAGATTGCAGCAAGGCCATCCCTCCTGGGGTTGATTTCTCACTTGCTCTCTGTCTCTCTAGCAAGCACACATACCCTATAGCAAAAATCTGTATGAAGAAAAACAAAGGGGGCATGGGTTGGGGGCTGGACAGTGCTACAGTGGTAATACAATATGTTTTTAAGCTGACCCACATGGGAAGGTCCCAGGTTCACATCCTGAGGTCTCTGTATTCACTGGACATGCACATCCATGCCTCTGATCCTGGATGTCTGAGTCTGGAATGAGTAGTGGCATGAAGACCTTGTTGGGGATACCTGTGTCTCCCTCTTTCTCTCCTCTCTTTTTCTCTTTCAGGAGTAACAAAGAAATAAACATAAAAATACAAATATATTCTAAAATAAAAAATTACATGTGGAATATGAAGAGGAAGGGATTTCAGAAGTCATATGAATATATGCTCAAATCTTCAGGGAGATCTATAGCACAAAAGGATGTCCAGACCCATGCATAATCTTGCAGACAGCCAGAGAGAAAACATTCTCATTTTAAACCCTTTTTAAAATGCATTTCGCACTTAGAAAGCAATTGTTTTGAATACAACTTTCGTTATGAAAATTTCCAGTAGACAAGAAGGGTATAGTTGTTAAATTGGCATAATAAATTCTCATGGGTTCAACAATATGAGTAGTTAGAGCAAAATAATTGAGAGCAACAAAACATTAAAATTATTTTAAAAGCATCACAGTGTTTGGATAACACAATGTTACAATATGTTGCAGCTGTTAATGACAAGAAATAATGTTTTTAAGGAAGCAATCTTCAATTAATCATTTCCTCTTTTAGCGGGATAATTTATGGAAATGAAATGAGGCTAATAAACCAGAAAGTATGGGAGGAAAGAAAGAAGTTAAATAAATTGCTTCCTTTTGTAACAACAAAAAAGTCATGATATCCATCATTTGGCCAGAAATATCATGTTGCTAAAGGCCTTATTTAGCATTTGATTTTCTTCCAACATAGCAGAAACAGAAGGCATCACATTTCAGCTTTCCATTTATTCCACTCTCCATTTTAACCCCATAAATGTCTCCCGAGATGGAAAGGGGAATAATGTAGCAATCTGAGAAAATGTGATGTCATATAGAAAAGACAGAGTTGTATGAGGTAGTGAATCACATAGTCATTCAACGCTTTGATTTCAGTTACTAATTTTGATGTTCTCTCCTTTGTAAATGCTTCATTTTATCAATACTAAATATAAAAGTAAAACTTAATTTAGGAGAGGAGCAAATCGATGCAAAATATTTACAATATTTACTTAAGGATTTTAACAAATATAATTAGTTACTAGAATAAGTAAAAAGAGAAATCAAATTCCAGTTGTCTTCTTCACATCACAATTTTAATATTTTTCTCAATAATATTACTATGAAAAGCCAGGCAAAGGAGGAAGGCAAATGTTGACCATGAATTCTTGGTAACATACAGAACTATAGCAATGCACTACTTAGGTTTTAATATCATTATTTAGGATTTCCTTATTGGATTCTAGATCATTTTTTTCCCCAGAAATATACAGGTGCTTTTCCAATAGTAAAGACTTGAATTGAACGTCAAATGGCTGAAAAATATCTCCTTAAAGATGAGTAGCTGAAAAGGCATTCTATGAATGAATCAATATTTCTTGGGGAGTCATAAAGTATTAACATTTATAAATATAAAGATAAAAAAAATCACTCCTCCATAACATTCATGTGTATTTTGAACCTAGGTATTAAGTTGGCAAACAAATTATTTAATAATCTCATATATTTCAGTGCGCTATAATAAAATTTTCATGGGGTGTACTAAGGTATATAACAGGAATTGTACTTGTTTATTTTTCTAGATACTGGTTAGCATATTTTTTTAGTGTTTAATATGATGCTTGTATCAACTAAGTTCTCAGAAAATATTTGTTGAATTTGCATTTCCATGCATGACTACATGTACCTAGAAGTGCCTGCACACATGTGTATTAAAGCACACAAATGTCTGCTTAGTCCATTCGCTAGAAATAAGACCAATACAGTCCCAAGAAAATAATCTTAAAAATGACATGTATAAGGTTAACCCTATGCCCTGGTATGTAAGGGAGCCAGATCTCACATGGTTGATGACACAGTTTGAATCCCAAACCCAGTGACTTGAAAAATATGCAAGGTGCATATACCTGCAGGCCCTAAGTCAGGACAGGGTAGAGAAATAAAGGAGAAGGGATTGCGGCATGACCACGCCCCATTGCAGGGTGCTTTCTTCTTCTTCCCCCGCCCCACCCCCCGATCTTTCTACTACTCTCTGGTGAGTGCACGCAAATTAAAAAGGGTCCACATATATGAAGTTTAGCTTCTGTAATTTGTCAAGTACAAAAAATTCAATTAATAAGGTCTTATACAAAATCTAAACATACACTTTTTCCATTTCGTATAATCAATTTAAATTTTAAACTATTTTATTTTATGCTTTAAGTTAAAAGCTGTATTTGGTACTAGGAAGTCATTATCAATCAGGATATGGCATTTAGAATTATTCAGTTCACACAGTTTTCACAGATTTCCTGTGGATATGTGCTTAAAATGTATTAGTCTCTATATAAATCAGTAGATGGATAAACAGATAGAGACAATCAGGGTATTTTAACTTTATTGTTCCTAGGCAGTTATTTTGTTAACTAGTATTTTATCTGTACTTATTATCAATTTAAAATGCAATAATGACACTGATGTGTTATGAAGTTAAAGTAAACTGTGAAGTTATTTGAGTACATATGCACACTGTGCTTAACGTCTTCTTATGTTATAGGCCAAAACACTTAGTACAGAGCAGATTGAAACTCAGCTAATCGAGAAGCAAAACCAATAGGAAGATATCTTCTGTATTATTTAGGTAGTCTATGTTGAACATCTGACATGTTTTACTTTCGTGATATTATACCAAATGAACTTCCAAATAAAGCTCAAATAATTATATGCCAAGAGCAAAATTACCATAGGAACATTTACTTAAAAAAATCAGGGAACATGAACTTTTCATGTTGTATTTCCTTTTCCCTAAGAGTCCTGATGGGAGATAGAAAATACCCATGTGGTGAAGCAGAACCTTTCTGTAAACAAAAATGAACATACCATCTTCTTTTTAAATAATATGTGATCCCTATAACTTTTGGAACTTAAAAAAAATACTTATGCTTAAAAACTCTCTGTTCACAACATTGAAATTATAGGTGTATAAACAGTTGATCTCTGATAACATACTTAAAAAGTTCAATAAGAATCTGAAGACAGCACAAAATTTTTTAAGCCTTGACTTATTCATGTTCTCTGAGGCTGTGCCTCATACACATGTACTATGAATAATTAGATTGTTTACTTAACAGGCTTCTCCTTTTTCTCCACCCTGTCCTGGTTTTGAACATGCATCAGAAGACAACAATTGTGGTGACTATCTTCAGCAAAAATAATTTTAAAAGAGTTTATAAAAATCATAGAAGAGGGTCAGCCAGTGGTGTGGTACTTGAGGTGGCTGGATCCCAGATGGCTAACTGCATGGTTGGAGTCTCAGACCTGGCAGCTGGAAAAAACACGCTGGTGCTTGGGCATTTGTGCCTAAATTCCCCAAAGGGAAATGGACAAGAGATTGTGGTGTGACCATCCCCTAAGGGGGGGGGGGCTTTCTCACTTTTCCTTCTGCTTTGTTTATCTGGGTGAGTGCACACACTCTCATGCAAATTTATACACACACACACACACACACACACACACACATATAGGAGGTAATACTGCAATGATTTTATTTCAGAGTGCATGCTTCTTCACATTTAAACACCTCAGATTTTATAATGTGTCTCGTAATTACTCCAGAGCTGAGCTGAAGTTGCTTTTTTCTAGAAAAGTTTTTTCTTACTTCTGCCAGCCATGTAGGCACAGGGTAAATTGAAGTCTCTGAGGTTTTGGGTCGACTCTGTCCATGTGAATTAGAAAGTAAACCGACACAAGCACCACCTTTTAGTTTAAGGTAGGATTCCCCCTGTCTTTTCTAGCACCCGTGATTAGGACTGGAATGGACACTGTTCTTTGCTATTTCCATGTGCATGGGAGCTTCTTTCTCCTTCGGAATAACACAGAAGAGCTTTTTGTCCCTGTTTGATGCTGAGGTCATTGATTGAATTGTCCTTCTTGGACAGCTTTTCTTTCTTAGCAGTACATAAAATAATGGTGCATTTTCCATTTGATCTCATCTGAAGCTTGATGAAATTTGGTAATTTATTAAAATTAGGGATTTTCCTAAGGCTAACATTATGCTCATCTATCAAATCTTGAGGCTCCTCTTGGGGCTACAAAATCAAATTCACAGTTGGAGTAGGCAAAGAAACAGACCATAATAAGATGGCTGCAAAATTCTAAATTTACAGTTCTGCAGACCAAAAGATGACACTGCCAAAGACATTTTATAAAATTCTGGAATGATTCTGATGACAACCAAGACATAAATTGAGACGGGCTATTTGTAGAGATAATTACGATGATTGAATTCTGTGGACATTTTACTGAGGGATGCGGGAAAGGAAATGCATGTATGCAAAACAGCCAAGAGATCTATTAGGAGATGAGATTCAGTGCTGTCGTTAAACTAGAAGAGGGACAGGACATATTGCAAAATCCCAGACATCGAAGATGTGTTTCTAATTATTTTGATATTGGTGTTGATGATGTGGCCTTTTTCCTTTCTGGATGCATAAGCTGTAATATGGCTTGTTCTTGTTTAGCGAAGGAAGGAATAAAGCAATAGGAGGCAGTTTAAAGGTAAATTGACTGAGCCAGTCATTTTCTTGAATGCGAAGGCAGACAGGCTCCAGTTTTGTGCACAGAAATTATTTTAGGGAAGGGAACAGATTGAAAGAACCTGAGGTTTCTCCTCAGCATCCTGGATGAGGTGTGAGTGGGAAGACAAGAACTGCCAGTACATATATTTTAGGGTTTGATTTGAAAGCTCCCTAGCTGGAAGGCCACCAGTGATGGAGAGGAGTGTGCTGGGACCAAGGAAGGTGGAGCTGGGTTTTTCTTTCACCTCGGCCATTCCTCACTAGCGCTGCTTTACACGAGAGAGAGCAGAGTGCTGAATGAGTGTTAAAGGTTTTACCTGAAGTGAAATCTTTTCCGCCTTCATTCTGAGTTATTTTATATGTAGTCTCTCCATTAAAACCTCTGGTTATATAAAATATAGAGCGTTACAGAATATGTTTACTGTTGCAGCTGGAATCGATCATCTCGAAGTGTGTAATTTGGCCTCATGTTGCTTACCAGCTTTTTGTGAAAACATCTCATACTTTGTATGTTTCCATATGAGCACATATATTTGATTCGATGTGAGAAGTGACATTAGCAAGACAACATACATGAGCTAACAGGGCTGGACTCCGGATTTTGGCCCACTTTACTTTCAAATATTGACATCAACTATTCAAAAATAATTCACGGATTCCTCATGGTAAACTCAGCCTGGCCAAATGGGAATGCCTGACTTAGTTTCCAAACATTTGAAATTCTCTGTAACCTACGGTGTATGTGTTTTACATTTGGTCAATTAGCAACACCAACAGACAAGGGATAAAGGGGCTTTCAGAAAAAGAAATGTTTTACAGCGGCAGAGTTTCTTGAGGTAGAGTATCTTTTCCTCCCATGTATCACAAACATCTATGTAGACTTGTTTATCCAACCAAAAAAGAAAATAAGAAAAGGGAAAGAAGCCCTGTAAGAGTGCTACAGAAATTGCCATTCTTTCTTTAGTGTGCATTCTTACTGAAGAACCAGCAAAATCCATCCGGGTTCACTTTATCTTCTACAACTAATAGTGCTGTATCCCCAATTTTCATGGGCTTTTTCTGCTTTAATTGCATCAAAATACATCTTTGAAATCTGAAACACTCCCAAATTCACTCATTTAATGGTAAAAATATTTATTTATCCATAGTCTTACTTTCTTTTTATGCATTTCTTTTGGTGAGATTTATTTTCGTGAGATGTTCCATATACATCTGTGTGTGTGTGTGTGTATGTGTGTGTGTGTATATTTTTCCATATATATCTATGTATCTATATTTTTATGCTCACAACACAAATCTGGAATAAATATCATTTTGAAAAATAACTGGGTCACTAAAGTAACTGGACTCCTAAACAAATGAATGTGTCAGTATGACAATAGATACATATAATCTCAACAAGTTTCTAAGCATAGTGCAGTGCCCTGCAATGGTAATGAATAATTAATACTTCCACATTGATTGACTCATTATGATGTTTCTATAGAGATATTTATTTCTGAATAATGGCAATAATAATAACATATGAGAGAGTCAAAAATTTTATGAAAAATGCATATTGTAAAAAAACTATGTGTGAATTTCAACATTTTTGGCACCAAAATGGACTTGTGCATGAATTCCAATTTCCCATGAACTTTTGGAAGAACCCTGCTATGACTTAAACCATCTTTAATAATAAATAATATATGCTATTTAGTTCAAACATTTACTAAAATGCAAACATAATAAGTATAGTATAACTTGAAACCCTTTTTTTGTTTAAATTGTATCCATAAGCAAGAAAGATGAACACAGAGACAGAGAAAGACAGAGGGAGAGAAAGAAAGGGAGGTGGACAGAGACAGGATTAACAGGGGGGGTTGTGATGCCATGATCCACCCCTGCTTCTGCCAGTTCCATATCCTGAGCACAGAGTCCTCAGAGGTCTCTGGGCATAAACACAGGAGCCTCCCATGTGCCTCAGCTTTGTGGAGCATTGTGTTTTCCTGCTGTGCCATTGTTTGGCCCCCAAATTGAATCTATAGCTTATTCATTTAGTTGATAAATATTTATTGAATACTTATGTTATTCATTATATTGTATCTTCTCTAGTCCTAGAGATGTAATAGTAAGCAAAAGAACAACATATAAATTGATATGGAGATTAAAGTCTCATTGAAAATGTGTTCTAGTTACATCCTCTCGTTTCTTTTCCTTCCAGTTTTATCATTAATTCTCCAAACCTAGGCAATTACATTCTTTAATATAATGGATTAATATTTTATAACACTTTATTGGTAGAAGAATGTTCATCATAACTTTACACTTTTATCAAGTAGATTCTTGGAAGACTAATAAGTATTTTATTTTCCAGTGAAATACACCCTTTTAAAAACTTAAGGCTGCATCAATAGATGCATGGTACTCATGTCGTTATAAACATATATTCCAATTTAGAGGGCTCATTCTTGCTGATAATGAGGACGGTAACAGATTGAAAAATCCTTGGCAAGTCTATTTTGCAAGTAAGTTGCGTCCAAATGTTGGCTTTAAAACTGGTTGCCATTTCCTGGTATTGGCATGTCCTAAACCACCCTGAAAACATCCATGAATCAGATATGAGTATGTCCAGATTATGCAATGGGGGTTATTGCTATGTGAAAATAGGTACTTAAACTTCACTTATTTTTGTTACTTTAAGTTGAGTTTCAAATCTTGTAAGTATCTAAAATCTCAGATTTATCATGCCTGTGATAATAAAATATAAAACAGTGCTTTGCATTCTTTAGAATTTTCTTTCTTTTTGAAAGGTTATTACCTCTCACTAAATGTGCTGGGGCACTATTTGAGGGTGCTTTTTTTTTAACATTCATAATACATGAACATATTACAAATAGGATCAGTAAATCAAACCAGAGTTAATAGAAAAAAATTAGTGTCACTTTTAGAATTAATATTAAAGGAATAAAAAAGTTGCTAGGAATATTGCATTCAGTTACAATATTTACATTTTAGCCATTTTAAACTAGGAATTGTTCATTTGCAGTGTTGTCATTGATAATTTTCTCCAGCAGAGGGAAGCAAAACCTCATTATTACTTTTATAAGTGATGGAAGTGTTCAGAGGGAAGTGAAACTGTATCAATATAGTTTTACTGAATTTTAAATGAAGATTAGTGGATATTTCAGTATTAAATAAGCAGCTTTGATTTTTATATAGGTTTTGACATCTGTTTGGAAACATAAAATGAATTTGGTTCAAAATGCCCAGTACAGGGGCCTGATCCACAAGTAATTCAGTCTGAAGTAATTTGCATTATTTTCTACTTTACTAGGACATGTGTACCAGTGCCTTGAGTTTGTATTATCAGGATATAAATTAATAATTTACATGGAATTATTTCGACTCATTTTTTTCTTTGCTACATTAATGCACTTTATTTGCTGAGTTTCAAATCTCATAAGTATCTAAAATCTTGACTTTATCAGGCCTGTGATAATAAAATATGAAACAGTGCTTTGAGTTCTTTAGTTCATTCTTTTAGATTTTTCTTCTCTTCATCTGAAAGTGTTCTGTTAGAGAGGTGTGCTATGTGCAAATGTCTGGACGGGCATTGCTTAATATTTTAGGTTAAAGATTTTTTTAAATGGGACTGGCTGGTGACGTGGAGGTTAAGGCTGCTGGACCTCACATGGTCAACTGCACAGTTTAAGTCCCAAACCCTGGGGCTTGAAAAATGCACCTGGCACAACCTTGGAGTGACCAAACTCCCTAGAAGAGAATGAAGAAGGGAGAAGGGATTGTGGGATGACCACTCCCTCTGGGGAGTGCTTTCACACGTTTTCGTTTTTTGCCTTTCTTACTCTCTGTCTCTCTCAAGTGCTCATGTACTCCTTAGAGCAAATTTTTAAAAAGCAATTTTAAAAATGTGACTTACCATGGTGTTGTAAGTCTGAACAGTGAGTCAGTGGGTCTCCATTTCTTATATCTTGTCGTCTTGTACGTCTAAAACAATTATATTGAAAAGGTATTATTGTATATCTATTATAGTTTCCCATTTGGAAGTTTCTCATAAGAATGATCAAAAGTCTATAGGAAGAGGGGCCAGCAGGTGGTGTGGTGGTTAAAGGTGCTGGCTCCCACATTGCCAACTAGTTCCAGTCCCGGACTTGGTGGTTTGCTTTCTCACTTTTCCTCTCTCTGTCTCTCTGTGATCAAACTGGAAAATAATAATAATAATAATAATGATGATAAATAAAGTTAAATAAAATAATTATTTAGAATACAAGTCTATAGGAAGAGATAAATTTAATTCCAACTAAAATACTTTGTTAAAGCAGTTCATTATACCTGTAAGTACAGTTTCCCAAGGTGATCAAAATGGGAAACAAGCATGCAAAGATATTAATAATGCATTCAAAGTCTTTTGCGGTACTGTTAAAATATAATTTATGGCTGTTTGTTACGGGATGCCAATCAATACAAATCTAACATCTTGGAACTCTGAGTTTAACTTTTGAAAACAAAAAAAGGCAGAAAATTTAGAATAACAATCCATTTGTTCAAGAGATAGAAGTAGGGAACCAGCAGTTAGCATAATGGCTATGTCGCTGGACTCCCACGTAGTCAACCGCGGT
>NW_006159975.1:430415-437673 GCF_000334495.1 Tupaia belangeri chinensis | reverse complement strand
AAAAAAAAAAAAAAAGAGATAGAAGTAAACATTTTTCTGATAATAAAGAAGTTCAAAAATTTAAATTCCTGTGTTCTCTTTCTCTTAATGCTTGCACATAATTTCTTAAATTGTAAAATATTAAGAATGAGAATTCCATTTTTAAGTTAGTTTTTAAATTTATTTTTTCTCTACTATATCAAACTTTTAAAAAAAGTTTATTTTATGATCACAGCTATGGCTACATGCCAATACATATGTGAAGTGTATAAGAGAAGAAAACCAACCGCCAATGTTGGGCTTAAGGGCAAGACATGTCATGTCAGAAGATGAGAGAGAAGAGACTAGCATCTCTAAAAGTTAAATTTGCTTATAAAAATAAAACTTACTTTCTTCTACATCCAACTGCTCTGATCATATGTTAGCCACAGCACATCCTGCATATCCTTTCTCTATACTTTGCTAATTATGGATTAGGAAGGAAAAGGTGGGCTCTGGCTGTCGTGGTACAAAAAAGATGTATAGTTTGAGGAAGAAGCTAAAAATGGAGATTGGTTCTGTGTAGTGGACTGGAAAAGATTGAGAACACTTGTCCAACTGCTTTCTGCATCTATTTTAATGGGTATTGTTTTGCTACAAAATTAGTTACCATCCCTGAAAAGAGCTCTCACAAAGGCCATTGAGAATTGCAAATATGGAATTTGTTACTGTATTCATAAATATAAACGTCTAAAGTATTTATAGATTTCTATTTGTAGAATTAGCAAGACTATCAAACAGATGTTGCACATTTCAAAATTGAGCCAACAAGAGAACTTGTGAAACACGAACCACAAAGCACTCAGGAAGGCATTTTTCACTGCCATTTAAGCTTTTGAAAAATCCCATCACAAAGAATATATAAGTCGTGAGGCCCGTAAACATCCTTTCCAAAGACGTAAAAATCAGACACATGAAATTGGATTATGTAAAATCTGTAAGGCATAACCAAAATGTGTTAATGAAAAGCCCCTCAATCTTGAATGGTGGATATACAATACTTTTCAAATGTATAATAACATACAAGTTTTAACTTATAGATGTTGTTATAATTTTCCTCTTATCTCCCTATTAAGAAAAGCTTAAAATTCAGACAATGTTACATGTTTTCACATGGAAAGTAAATAATACTGATTTTCAGTATGAAGATGAATCATACCTTTTTTGAGTAACACAAAAGCCCCCTGAAACTAAATGTTCTTAAGAAGCATGCAGTTGTAATATTAAATAATATAACTAATTGCTATAAAGACTGCATATTACTATTTTTCAATTATTCACGTTTTTAAATCAACAGATGTTACCTCCATACAAACCTTTCCATTTTAAATTTAAGATTTCAACAAAATGAATGTATATATGAAACTACTGCAAATACATTATTTAAATTCTTAATTTGAAGGCTTAAGAAAATGACATATGAGAATATTTCTTATGTGACTTACTACTATATTTACACTTAATATTATAAAAATTATACTGTATTTTAATCCATAATAACTCATCATATGATAGACTTTAAGCTGTGAATTTTTTGACCATCAATGTTACCTAAAGAATGTAATCAATAAATTTACGTAGATACTAGGGTCATTTTTTGTGCGTGTGTGCGTAATATTTTTCCAAACATTTAAAATGATCCAAATGTTGTAGAACCTATGTTACTAGGTATATATATATATATATTAAAAAAAATTACATTTATAGCTTCTTTGAAAACATTAGCTATAATAAAAAAAAAACATAATGAACTATATTGCTCCTAAAATGCAATAATTTGATAATGCTCCTAACTTATGTTTTATAAATTGATGTACATGACATTAATCTTCATGTTTTCTATATTAATAGTGTATATTACTTTTATCTACCATGGTTCTTTCTTCATTTTTTGTTTTTGTTTTGTTCTGTTTGTTTTTATTTTGTTTTTGCCATCGACTGCATGTACTTGCTGGAGAGAGGCAGTGAAAGAGAGAGAGAGGGTAAGTGAGAAATCACCCTCCACTGGGGTTGAACACATCACAATCCCTTCTTCTCTATTCCTCTCTAGGAATTTTGGGTACACATGCAAGCACGCCTGGTGTGATTTTTCAAGTCTCTAGGTCTGGGACTCAAACCATGGTCAGCTATGTACGGGTCCAGTATCTTAATCACCATACCACCTGCTGGCCCAATCATTGCTTATTTCTTAAACATTGGTAAATAATAGAAAAAAAGTAGCCTTCAATGAAGAGTAAAAGATGTTGAAATGGTAATTTTGTCAATGAAGAAAGTGTTTCACTCTTTAAATGTACAACTTTGGGGATATATTTGGGGTCTCTGTAGTAGTATCCTGAAAATAACACTATAGCGCATGAGCAAATATCCATGCTAATGCATTTAGTTTTGTATATTTTACGTTCTATTTTATCTAAATGTATTGTTTTAGATAACCTTTTAGGTATACCTTAGCAACTTTTATCCAAGTATACTCAAAACTCAAAAACATACTTCAGGGGCTGGCAGGTGGCATGGTAGTTAAGGTACTGGACTTCTTTTTCTGATTGTTTTGATGATCTTAAGGAAAGAAAAAAAAAATTGCCTCCTCCTTACCCCCCCCCGCCCACCAAACCCACTTTTATTCATTAGAAAATGTTTGTGTACTTATTAGAAGTCTACTATTCCAAGAAATAGAACCGAATAACTGAATTAACTGAAAAATGTTGGGAATGAATTAGTCAAGAATTGGATTCTCATATCATTTTGGAAATGTAAGTTTAGAATAGCATTCTGCAAGTAATTGGGTAATATAAGCTGTCAGACTTAAAGTCTATTCATTTTATTACTCAAAATTCATTCTAATACAGATTGGTGAAATAGTTCAGTAAAAGCTTGTTAATTTACATTCCTATTTATCATAGCAATCTAATGGAAATGAAACTTCATCATGAAACTGGTTCAATAAATTTTAAGCAACCATTCAGTCAAAAGTTATGTACCTTTTATAATGACAATTCCAAACAGTACTTAAAAACAGGAATCCCATAAGATGACTAGTAAACATTTGACTGATTTTTAACACTGCTCCTACCTCTTTGCAGTGGGAAAATAGCGAGAGCATGAAGAGCCATCCCAGGCGCAGTACGGGTCTCGGGCGAGGCAGCACTCTGCACAGGCTTTCCCATAGATATCACATCGGTGCAAGGGGAGCTGGGCAACCCCAGCGGTTGAACCAATATAAAGTTGTTGCTGTGAAAAAAGTTGACTGTCATGACAAAAATAATCTTGTTTTGTAAATATCCTTTTTCTTAAATAGTTATCTATACATAGCTCATAGCATTATAATCATTCGTATTTATATATGTGTGTGTCTGTATTACCTATATGTGAATATACACACACACATATATATAAATAAGAATGATAATGCATATATATATATATATATATATATATATATAAGTCTCATTATTGGTAGGTCCTTAAAAGCATGGCAGATAATATGACCTTCTAAAATGGAGCAAGGGCAAATTCTGGGTGCTTAATGGAAGCAGGAGTCTTTTATTAAATATAGAACACATGGAAGATAAAGGACCGTACTACATAGAGCAATGTATTTATTCTTAGCAGGTTTTCATTTTTGCTTCTTCAGTATACAATTCTGCTAAGTCCAGTTATCGTTATTGCCATGAGTTCCAGATGGGCTGTAGGTAGGGATCACCTGCGTCTGACTCCCGGATGCCCTACTTCATTGCCTGTGGTCTGCTGTGCCTTCCAATGAGAAGGGACGGACTGGTGTTTTGGTGCTTCTATTTGAAGAAGTTGTAGAGCAACACCAAGAACTGTCTTGCCCTTGCATTACCTCAAGGGATATTATTTTAAACAAAACTATTACGTTACTTCTCACTGAAAAGATAACCCAAGAAGGGACTTAAGTAAGCTCCGATGTAGTCTACCAAATCAAAACTCCAAGTGTTATGGAAAAAGCACTGCATTGGGCAATGAGGTACCTGGATTCTAGATCTGACCTTCTTCTCGGTGTGACCTTAATCCATTCCTCTACTCATTCGAAAAATTAACTTCCATAATATGAGTATGTTTAACAGATCTTTAAAGTATGCATTCAAATAAAACATTTGACAATGCTGTTATCCTCAATGAAAGTAGTTACTGAATAAGGCAAAATATGCAAGACTAAAAATTTTCTATTAGCTACTAATTCAGGATTGTGGTACAACTTTAAAAATGCCTTCAGCAACAGAGAACTAGTGTAGTCTGTCAGATGCAAATTTATATTAAACCAAAATAAAATATAAAAAATAATTTTGTGGACCAGTAGATGGCATAGAGGTTGAAGCATTGTATCCTGTATGGCTGACTTCACAGTTTGAGTCCCTGACCCAGGAGGTTGAAATCATGCCAGGTGTGTGCATGTGTGCCCTAAATAAAATCCTGGGGGGAGAACGGAGGGGAAGAGATTTTGGCATGGCCATTCTCCCTGGGGAGCAACTTCTCATTTTTTCTCTCTCCTTCTCCCCCTCTGTCTCTCACCAGTGAGAGCACACACTTTAGAGCAAAACTTAAAAAAAACCCTGTAATTTCTCCACTCTCATTGCAATTAATACTATAACTCCCCTTTCTTGTACTAGAGAATTGTATAATTCTGGTAAGTCTTATAAAAGTTATGGAAATACTGACTTCATAATAGTTCATAAGAAAATGTCTCAAAAGGATGTTTCAATTTCTCTAGTATATAGATGAGAAATAAGTTCTAGAACAGTCAGTTTCTAAATAACAATGTGCACTTTTAATATTACAGATTGTCTAACAGCTGGCAATAGATATAATTAATATTACATTTCTAAAGACTTTTATGTTCGGGACATATATGTGTGTGTGTGTATTTTAAATATATATGTGTGTGTATTTTACATATTTTATTTTATGCCAATATATTTTATATATTTATATATATAAATATGGATGTAAAATACATATATACATAAAATACTGTGTATAGTTTTACATATATACATAAAATACTATGTATTTACATATGTATATACACTATACAGTATATAGCATTCAAACAGAATTCTATTAGAATTTAACAAATTATTAAGGTTGTTTATATGGAAAATAGCTCTGTACTTAAAGCTAAGAAACTTGGCTATATTAATGCAAGAAGAGAAAATAAAATGGAAAAACAATCAAATAAAAAGTAAGCCATTGTGGAAGCACTTATCCAGATAAACACTACTATTATATTCCACAAAATGGAATAAAGTTATGACATAAATTACTAGGTGCTTCACTTTTTACTATATTCAACTTTTTTATTATACTGAAAGAGTCTATGAAGCAGGACACATTAAGAAATGATAGTTAATCTGTTAAAAAAAGATCTGTAATCTTTGCTTTATAAAAACAATTTTTTTAAAAAAGAAACAATGGTTAAAGTCCTTGGGGGGGGAGGTGAAGAAGGTAAAGTATTATTAAGCTTCTTTCCTCCTGTCATTTATTTTTTCTCTCAACAACTTTTTTTTGAGTGAACTTAGATTGTACTGAAGGCAAACAATTTCAATGTGATTTTAAAAAAACACACATTAACACAATGGAATAGGAATTAGTTAGAAGGTTGAAAGGACATTCAGAAGAAGAGTTTGCACAAGTGAAGACTACATTCGAATGTGACAATCCATATATTGCCATCAAAACTATTTCTAAAAGCTACTGACTAAGCTGGTCATACAATTAAACAAACAAACAAACAAACAAAACCTATGTTTGCCAAATAACTTAGTAAGATTGAGCAATCTCTCCCTAAAAAAGGGAAAAAAGAAAAATAAGCAAAATGTATACTTACAGATTTTAAAAATATGGCAGTCAAGCAGGAAAACGGTTACTTAAATGATACTAGCTAAATCCATTGTATCTTTTCAGGAGACTAACAGAAATAGTGCATGGAAAGACTTGAAAACCAAAATTATGGGAACTAAAATTATTGTAATGAAAACCTATACTGTGATAAAATGCCAAAAATGAAATACAATTCAATGTCCTTTTTGTTTTACTATAATTCTGAAGGATTGTTAATGATGAGCAAAAATAATTATGCTATTCAAGTGAAATATAGGGTAGGCTTTCAGGCACCACTGAGCATAATCCAGTTACTAGCAAGTAACCCGATGTGCTTTTTCTGCCCAATTTAACATCACCACAGGCTTTTTCACTATCCTCCTTAACAAGTTGTGTGCTGTGAGCAGATGAGCCCATTTATCCAGAAAATTAGTTGTAACACAACTTGTCTTTCTTGAAAGGACTGCCTCATTTTAAAAGTGCCCATAACCACGAGTGAAATGTTGTTATGTCTGAATGAAATACAACTGCCAGTAATTGAAATGAAAGCTAGAATTTCTCTATCATTTTATCTTAAATTAACGGCCTTCTTTTATTTGTTGGCAAAATGTTGTGCTCATAGGTAATTCTTTTTAGGGGGAAAAAAAAAAAAGCTATAACCAGAAAGAAATGTTTTACAAAACTAAGGTAATGTAATTAAGTTTGGCTTGGAAGCTAGCAGAGAATAAATAAATAATTTTAAAAAATCATTACAGGAAAGCATATCCCAGTCTAGCTTCCATCCTGGAAATCCCCGGATTTCCTTGCCAACATCTGACAATTTTTAGATTACAAGAACAGGTGAACACATACTTATGAAGTGTAAGATAACATCAGGTCAATAATATCTGTACTTGGAGTTGCTCTAAATATCTCAGAGATTATCAATCTATTTTGATACGTCTGTGTGGAAAGTATACACACTGAATTTTATTGGCACGGTGATTTAATGTTTTGTTCAAGGGTTAAAACAGTCAGATAAAACGTAAACAATTCATGAATGCGATTTGCCTAGTGATTCTCACGTAATAGAGTTTTGTATATAGGTTTTTACTACAGTTCGTAAGGAGTATCCTATTGCATTCTGGTTCTTTCTGCTGAGACGTTGAGTTATTTAATCATTAATTCTAATTCAGTATTGAGCTTTTTCCCCCCTTTGAGGTTACCATTGATATCCAAGATGAAAAGACTAGGTAATGTTTATCAAGCAAAGATCATTTATGAGGAGATAAAACTGTATTTATTTTGTACATATTATTTAGCAATTGGAAGTAATTTGTTTTCCTTAAGTCAATTGCCAAAGCAATCATTCGGTATGAATAGAAGGACTATTAACGTACTGAGCTTAACCTTTGAATTCACG
>NW_006159975.1:397915-425415 GCF_000334495.1 Tupaia belangeri chinensis | reverse complement strand
ATAGTTTAGGGTGTAAAATTTAGAGATTTCCCAGTTTCCTATTTTTATAGCTTAAATGACTGATATTATTATTATTATCATTATTATTTTAATTTTTTGTATAGGATACATGTGCTCGCTGGACAGAGACAGTGAAAGGAAAGTGAGAAATCACCTCCCAAAGGGAATGACCATGCCACAAAACCTTCTTTTCCATTTTCCTATCAGGATTTTGAGCACACACACACGTGCCCAGCCTACTATTCAAGTAGCCAGAATCAGGACTCAAACTGCCAGTTGGCCACACGGGATCCAGCCGCCTTAATCTCCATGCTATCTACAGACCCAAATGATATTAGTTTTTAAATATGGTAACTTTCTACAGGAATGATGAGTAATAAAGACAATGATGATGGAAAGAAGGTTTACTCATTTTATCTATGCAGAGATGTGATCATTTAGTAGCATCAAATCATTAAAATTTAGTAGCATCAAGTCACAAACATCAAGGGGAAAATTCATCAGGAATATTCAACTTTAAAGACAAAGCTGAAGATTGTATTTAGGTTTGAACAAAACTGAAGTCAATGTGCCATCATAGAAAATTTAGGAGAAAATTTAGAAAAATGTCAACAGCTAGGTAACTGCCCACAGCAACTTTTTTCATTCCAACAGTTTCACATGAGAAATAGCTATGTGGTTACGTAAGTATTTAACTTCACCCAGGGTTTGATGAAATAAGTTTACAGTAAAAGTGGAAGGAAAGCTCTTAGGCAAAAGAAAATGAACAGCTAGTGAAAATTAACCATGTCTAAGTTCTTTTAAAAATGAAGCTAATTAACATTTCTATATTTATGTTCATTGATAATACAGACAAAAATCACATATCTACAAGGGAACTAAAAATAAAACATTTTGTATACAAATTATAAAATATAAACCTTAATATATACCAGATTCTATTGTGTCATATTGTGATTTCCACATTTTTAAACAAAGACCTTAGAATCCCTTAATTATAGGAACTTTATTTGTTATTTAGTCCAAGAAATTAATAACAGTGTGGAATAAGATACATACTGCCTGTAGTTGATTGTTAATAGACAATATATTAAGATGACATGTATTTAAATAAGCTATTTTTTTCTCCCTGAGATTTAGCTGGTAGCGAATATGACTTCCACTTAAAACAGATGTAACTTCATAAGCATTTTTTCATGAGACTGGTTTCAATTGCATATTTAATTGGTGTTCAAGTAAAAATGAAATTAAAAACTTAGCATCTCTTCAAGATTTTCTATGACTCCAATTTACCTTATTTTTTCCAGATATTTTAATCTTGTCCTTATTAAACTTTTGCACTTATGAAGCTTTGCAAGCTGCTGATTCCTGGATATTCCAACATAGTTCACTGGATGCTAAGCATGTGAGGCTTCTTTAGAGTGAGTTAATAGACTAGCTTTTGGAAAGCATCAACTATGTTTTACATTTGAATGAAAATTAAACTCTTTCATTTGTTTGCTCAGCTGTTCGTGAAATATTGCATAAATTGGGTTTAAAATGCACGTGTTAGTGAAGAAACAGCCTTGCGATCCTTTGCAGTCAACAGACTATACATAAAGCTCATTGTGTTAAGTGTGCTACAACTTGAGGTAACACTTCAGAATCTCAAGAGTAAAACCCTCTTTCACTGAACTACAAAGAAAATTCCATAGTGCCTAGTGGACATAAAAATCAGCATATATCAGGATTTTATATCTTCTGAATTTTCAAATAAGGTATAGATATGAAATGTCAAGCATTTATAAGTAAAAATTTTCATTTCTGTAATTAGTTAACAAAAGCTACCATTTATTGGTTATATTAATTTTTTAAAAGCCACAATACCTTAAAGGACATATTCATAACTATGACCATCCTTATAAGTGAGGAAATTGTGACTCAATTGACATTGCCATATTGTTCAAAATCACATAGTAAACATAATTCAAATTCAGATTTATGACTCCAAACTACCTTTACAATTAGACTTGTGTCTTAGAATTTTCATGACATTTCAGATATGTTATGGCCAATAAAAGTAATTTCTTAAGTTCTGTCCCAATGCCAACATTATTTCACCTACTACCTATTAAAATTTTTACTCTAAAATGGAAATTTTTATTTCAAGTAATATTTCTCTTTCTATACTCTGATTCCAATCAGAATAAAGGCATAGTGGATGTACATGTAACCAATAGAATGTTCGGTGAATAGCCAGGATGTTTTCCTGAAATCAACCTCAAGATGGCAACAGGCGTTGTTCTTGTTTTATTTGGGCATTTATACGAGGTCTGGTTTTTGAGTATACAAAGGTGACACGCTGCACATGACCTTAAGGAAATGATGAGGTTAAAATGAACTGGTTGGTTAATACTGAACATCTTTTTTTGAAAAAAATTGTAGAGTATTAGATTCTTCCATGACCCTAATTTTGCACTTCATCTATTTTTTCTTGTCATAACGTTCAGGTTGACCCTTTTCTTTAATAATATCTTATTTTAATGAAATTAATGGCTTACAATGCTCGAATAGAATCATAGGAACTGTAATATTTCTATGCTTGTTTCACTGAATATGCCTATGACTTCAATGTGTTGTGGGTTTTTTCCCTGCACTGTAAAGTTAAACAAAATTTGACAGTGAAATATTCCAATTGCTAGACCACAATATATATATGACCTTTGCCTGATAGAATAGAACATCGAAAGTAAATATTTCTCTAAACTCTGCCCAAATATGTTTTGTCTACTTGAGTGCCAAAGAAATACTAATGACAATAATGCATAACAGAAAATATGGAACAGTTTTCTATGGAAGGAGATGTCTTCCAGGTTGCAAACAATCTCTACAAGATTATACACAGATAAAAAAATCATTTCCTTGTTTGCACAGTACTACTATTTGCACTTACATACTAGAAAATGATTAAAAAAGAAACCTTTCTCACACCAATGTCATCCAATAATTATGGCAGGTCTAAGTTGACTGTGCCTTTCTCTAGAAACTGCAAAATACTAACAGAATTTAATAAATAAGGAATACTTGTACTTGCAAGATTGCTGGCTTCCAACATTTCCTATCCTGTTAAACATCATTTAAGAGATGAACTTGAATGAATACCTTTCAAGTTAAAATTGTATTAATGTACTGAAGAACATAGCGAAGATCAGAAATGTGAATTTAAAATCCCAGAGACCTAAAGAATGAGAGTTAGCCAGAATATATTATCACTGAATGTTCTGATTCAAAAAATTCTCAGAAAATAATGAAATGCTAGAATTAAGAACCTTATTTTTTAAATGTCATAATATGACTTGATACAATTATACAAAATTAAAATGTATTAACAGATTAAAAGTTTTTTTTTTTTTTTAAAGAAGGATAGCACAGAAGGGTCTGTCAGCTACATAAGGTCAGGGACTATGTGCCAGGGTTCTGGTAGGTAGTAATAGAGATTTATTTGCAATTGAGTAAATAAATGGACCCTGGGCCAGCAGGTGGTGTGAAGGTTAACGTGACTTGATCCCAAATGACTCACTCCTCAGTTCAAGTCCAGACATGAGGGGTTGAAAAACACACCAGGCATGTGTGTGTTTGTGTGTGTGTGTGTGTGTGTGTGTGTGCCAAAAATCCTGAGAGGAGAACAGAGAAGGGATTTCAGTATGCCCATCCCTATTGGGGGATGATTTCTCAATCCCCACTTCCCCCTAGAACCACCCCCATCTTTCTCTACAAGCACACATTTCCTATAACAAAAGTTAAAAAAAAAAAAAAGTAAACTAAAATAACCCTGTTTTGATCATGTATAACTACCAAAGAGACTATGCAAAGGAACCATGACAAATATAAAAAGAGAGCCTAAAATTAAGAAATTCTAAGATAAGAGAATATTTTATTATATTCTCTAATTTTTTTTTAACTAGAGAATAATATGGGAAAAAACAACAAAATAACTTGTTTCTATTTATAGTTTATCTTCCTCAAACTGGGACTTCATGTTAGGCATGGTCTTGAGGAAGGCTGTAACCCTTTAATTTCTCATGCTCCTATTTTCTAAATCAGTAATGAATCATTCAGTAGTTTAATGAATGTTGGTTGAAAAGATATTTTAGGCTCAAGAAATAGACAATATATACAAGGTAGCAATTTTTATATCTTCCCCTCAATGCCAGTAATTGGTTTACTAAATCTAAATAATTTCTATAGGAACTTAAAAGAGTCCATTTAGATCATTGTATTTTTATTTTTAATTTGAAGGCTAAAATATTAATTTGTTTGGTCATTGAGGTAACTTATAAGACATGGTGAATCATATGGATAAGTCAACACTTTTTAACAGATGAAAAATAAGGCCATAGGACCTGGTTTTAAAAACCATGATAGAGGGGCTGGCTGGTGGTATGGTGGTTAAAGGCTCTAGATTTCCACATGCCTGACTACAGTTTGAATCTCGGACCTGGAGGCTTGTTTTCTTGCTTTCTGTCCTTCTGGTTTAATTAAAATACATTAAGTTAATGTATTTTAAGTCAATAAAGTTAAATAAAATAGTTCTTTAAAAAATCATGATAGAATTATAATTTTATTATTTTTGAAAACTTAAACCACATCAATAAGTCAATAAAAAGTTAAATAAAATAGTTCTTTTAAAAATCATGATAGAATTATGATAATTTTATTATTTTTGAAAAGTTAAACCAAAGGTTAGTAGAAACGCCTACTGATAATATGGCTCAGTTTCAGTTTAACTAACTTAAAAAAAATAAAATAACATTAAAACTAACATTTGAGGGAACCAGCAGTTAGTGTAATGGCTATGTCGCTGGATTCCCACGTAGTCGACCGCGGTTCGTGTCCCGGACCCGGTGGCTTAAAATTCACGCCGGGCGTGTGTGCATGCGTGCCCAAGATCCCGAGAGGAGAATGGAGGAGAAGGGATTGCGGCGTGACCATCCCCCCTGGGGGGTGATTTCTCGCTTTCTGTCTCTATGTCTCTCTCTGTCTGGCGAGCGCACGCGCCCTACAGTGAAAATCTCTCAAAACAAAACAAAACAAAACAAAACTAACATTTGAGCACAGCACCTGGCACTGTCCTTGGTGTTGCACCTCTAATGTCCCCAATTCTTACAGTTTCTAGGCAAAGTAAGCTCTAGTCTCACTGTTGTGCTGATGGAGAAGCCCAGAGGAATCATTTCAGTGTTCCCAGACAAAAGTGACAGAAGAACTTAAACAGCTTCACCAGAATATTTTCCAGTTTATTACTACAAGGTAGCTGTTATAATTTACCAGTTACATGTGTGTGAATCATTATTTATTTATTAATTTTGAAAGAGTTATGTTATTTAACTTTATTTATTTATTTATTTATTTTAATTTGACCTGAAGGGGAAGAGAGAGAGAGAAAATGAGAAAGCAAGCCATCAGATCCAGGACTCAAACCGCAGCTGAGCTTAAATGAATACCTTTCATGTTAAAATTTGTATTAATGTACTGAAGAACATAACTAAGATTGGAAATGTGAATTTAAAATCCCAGAGACCTAAAGAATGAGAATTAGCTAGGATATATTATAATATCACATAAAGTCCAGTGCCCTTAACCACCATGCCACCTGCTGGTCCCACTAATCATAATTTAAATAGAAGGAATATATCTTAGGACCTTTATACTTCACTTTGTCATCAAAGCATGACTTAATGTTGAGCAAGAGCCTGTTGAGTTAGTATACTGGGATGGAAATACAGGGTCAAGAAAAGTCTTGGGAAGCCCTTACTCATCTCTAACATTTTGAATCAGCTGGAAAATTCTGATCCACCCCATTCATTCTATAGAGAAACTCTGTAAGACCTCTGTGTAGACTTAACGAGATCACTTCAAGTCGTGAGACTAGAATCCATGTTTTCTCGTCTTCCTGTTTGCCAACTTATTTAATGCAAGTTTATTTTGTAGCTATGTCTCAATATGTGTTTGCTCTATTCTTTTCTCAAAAATTAAAATAACACCTTTTACAGGCATCCACTTCCCTGTAATAGCTCATAAATAATTCATATCAAAGTGCGCTTCCATTCAGACTCTTCCCATTAGCTAGCTTTCCAAAAGGAACACCAGATGCGGTGGCACATGGTATAGTGCTTCAGCTCTCCTCTGTGCCTCCTTCCTGCTGCCTCGACCACCCATACCAGCAGCCCTTTACACGCTTACCTGGGCCATCTGTGCTTCAGAGCAAAGGGACAAACATCCATACATTACTGTCAGCTTGATAAAAACCTCAAACTTGCCTTTGATGACAAATGATTTCTTGAAGAAATGATGATGAAACAATACATGAATTAGCTAAAAATGATTGCAATGTCTATTACTGGGTCACTTGAAGAATTGCCCTTAATACACACATCGACATTACACACTCCTCCTGTTATACCAGAAAGTGTGAAAGAGGAAATTTTAGCAGAGGGGAGGAGTTTGTTCACGGAGGTAACTTATATAAATAATATAAAATGTAAATCATACATTTTATCATTGAAAAAACAAAATATGAGCCAAGAATGTATTTCTTTACATCTTTAGATTTAACTAGCATTGAAAGTTTCAAGGTTTATTTTGACTAGTGTCTGGGTTTCTAATTGACAAGCTAATTAGAAGGGTATGCTAGACTACTTGCCCATACCAAGTTCAGTATGCAGCTGTCCTGGGGGAAGACGTGGGACTGAACTTGTTGACACTTGAAATTAAGCAGCACTCACCCGAAAAACTGTCATTTCTTCCAGCAGGACTTCTTCCAAGTCATGCCAAGTCTCCTTAGGAATTGAAACTACTTTAAGAACAGTCCCAACATCTTTGAAAAAACAAGGAGAGAAGACCACAACTTAAATACATAAGAACAGAGTTTAGTATTAATGGAAACAGTATTTGTCCAAAGAACATTCTGACCACAGTCTTTCCTTCTATTTACTTTTTGTCAAAACATTACTAAAATATATATTCAAATATATTACACGCTATGAGACAAACTTTCAAGATGTTACGAGATAGCTTTGGGATAGTAAAATATGAACTTTTAGAACTATATTAAGCTTTGAAGAACGTTTTATTCTGAATCAGCATGTATCTTTTTAATGTAATAATCACTGTAGATATTGACTAGGTTGGAGTCATTTTTATTTTTAAAAATGTCTTTAAGAGCTTAATTATTAGGTATCTTAGAAAAAAATAAAACATTAAAAACTTGTAATACCAGTAGACATGAGAGGGTTTTCCATTTTCATTAGGTGATTGGTACTACTAGGAAGATTACAAGTGACTGTGAAATGCAAGGAATGTGGTCTAGCAACAGCAGTGAGGTTGAGAGCTCAGGGCTTAGGCTCACCTGAAAGCCTTTAGCACTTAGAGGCCCCTAAAGCCTGTTGGATGGCCATTAAGTGATGAATGGTAATAACTTAATTTTTCAAAATAAACACCTTGGATTACTTAATACAATGGTTTGCATATACACATTAATCAATTTTAGAGCATTAAGGAAATTTAAATTTCAGAAACATAAATCAGAAAATCAATTAAATTGAATACATGTTACAGAGATTTCAAAACTTCTTTTCTTTCCTAATTGTTAAAAGAGACAATTGCTTTAATGGCCAGAACCATTGGTTTTGTTCTATATTGGGTTAAGAAGATATTAATTTTTCAATTTGATAGGTGTGTTCCTATTTCTTGGTAGATTAAAGAACAGGGTCTTATTACATTAAAATTTTGATTCTTCGACATTCTCTTTCCAAATAAACAAAATCATTTCTTTTCAGCTTCCTTAGGTTCATTTTAATTGAGTTTAAGAGACTATGATTGGCATAGAAAAATCTTACCAATAAAAAAAAGAATAAATTATGCCAGAAAAATAATTCAATGATAACTATTTTCAGGGGACCACCAGGATATGTAAGCTATGTAAGTCAAGAATGGTTGCTAGTTGTTTACCCCTTCTAAAGTTAAAAAAAAAAGTCCTCTTTTAAGAGGATCCTTCTATGTTTATAGGACCTTAGACTACTCATAACACCAAAGATTAAAGGTAAATTACGTTAATCTCCTCAGTGCCTTTGACGGGTCTCTAGTATCCAAACACATCTTTATCTGTCTTCCTGATCAACTTTTAACCAGTAGTATTTCAAACAATTTCACACAAATCGAATCAGATTACTCAACTAGGATCAATATATGATGATGTGCAACTTAGTTAAAAGATAAAATTACTGTAATCAATTTACTTTGCTGACAGATGACCCTGGTCTGTACTGACCGACAGCCATCCACACGTCAGGCATTCAACATGCTCATGAGATTGAGGTGCTTAAGGACTGTTTGGGCCCCAGAGGAATTAAAAACCATGATTGAGGTTTCTGTTCAAATACCTAGAAGCAAGCTTTGTTGCTTTGACAGTGAGTGAGGAATTTCTCTGTAAGTTTAAGACAGAGGTGAAGAAAAAGTCGTGTCACATTATGGAATATAGTTACCGTGTAGAGATTCAGTTTTGACACTAAATGATAAACTAATATTTATTGAAGGGCAATCTTTTAATTTCTTAAGATATTTATAACCAGAAGTTGATATTTGCAATTCATGGACTCTCATGGGACCCTGAGTTTCACTGGGATTCTTTGATTTGATGGAGACTTTCTCACTAATAAGAGCAGATTTGAAAGTATTGCTCAAAACCTGACACTACTACACCTGATAACGTAAGTATTCACAATTTAGTTATAAAACTTTAAGTGTTTAAAGCACTTACTGCACAGTTACCATTCCCCTGTAGTTAATGCAGTTTTTTTTTTTTTTTTCTTTTCTGTTTCTCACCAAGGGAAAATAAATGTTATTATACAAGGTTTCAGTGGAGCACTCACTCTGTTTGCCATTGATTTATGTCAGTTAACAACGTTAATGGAGACTAGGAATTTATTACCTTGGAATCTGACCCTAAGTAGCAAGTTTCAGATTTGTAACTGGTACTTTAAAAATAGTATTACCATTAAAGAGAGTAGAGGGGAATAAAATAATATGTCATAATAACAATGGAATTCCATCTGAAAATATGCCTGAAAAATGTGTTTTAAATTATAAGATTTGTAAAAATATACTGTTAAATTTGTATACAAATGTATCTGAAGATTCCTTGGATCAATTTTGCTGTTTTTTTCTAGATTTATTTTTTTCTTTTCTCATTGTATGGTAGAAATACTGAACAATTTTTTTTAACCAATATTTATTTTTCTGGAAATTTTACCCTATCGTAATTTTGAACTTCAGATAATATTATATTAATATATTCTGGAACTATTATTAAATGTCTGGGAAATTTCAGGCATGGTTTGAGCGATACATCTTTGTTCTAAAAAGCCACTGGCTATGACAGAGCTATGATTCAATTATGAGCATTGATCGTTCACCTGATCATTAGCTTTGCCTGGTTGCATTTATCAACTTTTCACTCAAATGGAATTTTATTTTAAACTAATATGTCTCAATTTGTCTAAAAAGATAACACATTTGCAACATTAGACAATTCAGATTTTTAGCCATTTAATAGAGGTGAATTATATTGTGAAAATTATTATAAAAACCACTTTTGGTTCTTAGTATACTTAATCAGTTAAACACGGTGTTCTGGAAGATATTATATAATTGAAGTATAAAGTTACCTGTTCCAATAAACATGACATCATACTGGCCATCTTCAGCATCTACTCGGTCTACCACAATTTGTGTAAACTGATAATTTACATCTGTTTTGATCATAATCGGGCGGTTATTAATAGGAAACACCGGATTGTACATGGCTGGATGACTTCTCGCGAAGGTTATAACATCATCAGGGAGGTCCTTTGTAGAGTCAAATCCACCAAATGTTTTACTGGGACACTATTAGGATAAAGATAAGAAAATATGTTGATTAAAATTTAATGAATAGGATTATAAATGATATAATAACGCATGACCTTAATGACTTAGAAAACCAAAGCCTATGATTACTTGTTAAAGTCATGTAACTAAAAACGAAAAAAAAATTAGTTATTTGTTATTTTCTGCTTAAATTTGCATCTGCGATGTAGAGTATCTATTTCCTATAGGTATCATAACTGTCAGTGGAGTTGAGTTATGTCATCATTGCTTACCAAACATTACAAATGCGTCTAATGAATTCAGTGTTCAGGGGCAGTCTGATGCTTCTATTAGTGGAATCACCATTTGTTTTATTGACGTGAATAATGAAGCAGTTGATGTAATGAATGAACTATGCTACAACTATAGGCAACTAATCATTAGAGTAGAGAAACTCAGAATAATTTTCATGGACACATTTAATGCCTTCGCATTTAATGCCATCCTGATAAAATACAGATGTTCTTTTCCAGCTAAAACACAATATGAACCATTATTACCATGTTCCTAACCCAATAATGAAAAGTACCATCAAAGTCTTTAATAAATAAAGTTATTCCAGGGTTAAACAGAGGTGTTAACTCAAAGTGACAGCAACCTGCCTGGCACAAAAGTGACCAGAGTGGACATGATGGCTAAGCAGAACAGATGATGACCTTGAAAAGCAGAAAGGATGCATCATTGTGCACTACTTAATGTCATCTCCGGATGTATACACTAAGTATAAAGCAGTAAAACAGAAATAAGAAAACTAAGAGTTCTCTGTGTCTCCTTTCACTTTATTTAATTATGTAGTATAAGAATTCATTGAGGACAGTATCTTCAATCTCTTGCTTTTTGTCTCACACTGAAGTAATTTCTGCCATCTAATGTGAGAGCCTAGGACCTGAAATATAATTAAGAACGGTTCCTGAACTTACAAGAAGCTTCGAATAAGAAATCAATTGTTTTTGCCATTACCTTGAAAAAATGATTAATAATTCATGAGAAATGAAATAAGTAAAACTGTTTTGAAACAGAACATAACATATAAATATATATGTGTATATGTATATATTTTTAGGTACATATACACAAAATAATAACATAATGTAACAGTTAAAGGATTTTTTTATTTACTCTGGTTGTTAAGCAAATTATAAAAATATTTAATATTATAGAAATATCAACTATCTTAAGAAAAAGAAAGTAGAACACATTTTATGACATTTAAAATGGTTTCTGTACTTCTCTACTACCATGTAAAAATAGTAAAAATTTAGAATCGTGAGACTGAGAATTAAGTAAAGAATTTATTTTAGAATTGTATTTTACAATTTATCCTATTGTCTGACTGTCGTTTTGTTTCTAAGAGTTCTTTGTTTAGGCTTTTCCTAAAAAAAAAAAAAAAAAAAATCCGTTTCTCCTGACACATTTTCCCTAATAGTGTTGATGAAATGACACATTCTCAGCTGGCACTTTTTAGCGAAAATAACCTCATCCAAGTGAATTGTATTCATGGAGTTAGGTGTCATCTCTTCCCACAGCTCTTCTGTAACTCCTAGGTTAGGCAATATTTCCTGCCTTCTGTCTTTAGCGCTTGGTGCATGCTGCTGACTTAATTTCCCATTTGCAACAATTATCTATGAAACATAGGTAGGAACACAGGCTCTAGATCTAAATCTCTTGGACGAATTATGTCTTTATTACTTAAACTCTTTTTGCTTCAAATTCCTCATATGTGAAATTTGTGAACGGAAAACTATACATATAGTTATACACATATATGTATATATATAATTACATACATATATGTATATATTCACGCATGCGCACGTGTGTGCACGCACACACACACACACTATATTTTACAAGCTTTGAAGAAGACCTCTAGTAAACATCCCTTAGCACAGGGTCTGCAGTTCTACGATTTCTCTACTTGCATTTTCTCTTAATTGCTATTATTCCAAATAAATATATTCAGATAACATCTAAATTCATATTTGTATATCTTTAATATAGTATCTAACAAAAAAAATTTCAAGGAAGTGAAACTTGAAAGAGTCAACTTACATCGAGAATGCTCTGGCATTAATTAGGCAAGGGATATAAAACTGCCCATCAATAAAAACATTTTATCATTAAGATTGAGAGTTAATATCTTTTTTATTGTAAAACCGTTTGACTTATTATAATCAATAGAGATTTTATCTTATTCACTTATTTTTCTAAAAGCCTATTTAGGTATTTGTCACAAAGTGTAAGAACTAGGAGCAATATTTATAAACTGCAAAATTTTTAATTTTCTCCTTAATTAATGTAGCAATAAGGGGAAAATGAATATCAAAAGTGTCCTATGTATAATTAGATCATCTAAAAAATAATGTATCTGAATCCACCAGAATAAAAAACACTTCAAATGAAGCTTTTTACCAAAAAAATTATTTCCTTACAAAGATTCTTTAGTTAGAAAATGATGAACCCAGACCAATCTCATAGCCTAATGGTTAAGAGAGCAGGACCCCACAAAACTAATTGTGGTTCAAATCCTAGTTCTGGCAGATTGAAAAACAGTGGCACTGTTTGGAAAACACATGGGTGCATGTGCTTGGATGCTCCAAATCCCGAAAAAGATGGGGAAATGGAGAAGGCATTGTGGTGTGACCATATTTCATTGTGTACTGCTTTATTTTTTTTCCTTGTCTTTCTCTGTCTTTCTATGGTGAGTACATGAACCCCACATGGTAATTTTTTAAAAGAGATAAATAAATAAGAAAATGTTGCACTCGAGGTGACAGTTCTATACTCAATTAAATCTGACATCATATTGATGGTGCTTTAACTCATTTTTGTACCATATAGATTCGTTTCATTTATGATTTTTTTCTTTTACTTGAAATTGCAGATGCAAGGTTAATGTTAGTGTGATTTCTGTTCAATTTTGTTTAAGACCCTGAGTGTGCTCAGAGTGGCTGGAGGGAAAAAAGCGAGCTTATTGAGACAGTAGGCAGTGTCTGTTAGAATACCTAGACTCTCTTCTGATATCTAATTTTTTCAAATTACTTTTTTACCTATGTTGAGAAGGTTTGTCCCATTCACATGCGATAATGTATGCTTTTAAATTTTTTCTCCCATTTAATGTGCTATCCTGATCCTTCATTACAATAAAAGAAACACACACCCAAATGTATCCTTTTTGTTTTAACCCGCCATGAAAGCCATTTCCACTATATCTCATTCAGAAACAAAAACAGATAGGGCTGCCCATTCAGTTTCTATTTCTCAAAAGTTATGAGTATTAGCCAATAGGAAGCACTGAACTTAAACACTGACATCGTTAAACAACATGTTTTTTGATGTGAAATCCCATGGAATCTTAGAAAAATCTTTTCCTGATTTCTTTTATAGAGCTGGAATCTTACTTTTACATCATCTGTATCTGTTGTCTGCTTGTAACCACATCATTTTTTTTATACCTTGGACTGAAAGAAATATATTCTTTTCATATCTTGAATATCTAAAGCACTTACAGTTCCTGGTCGTGGGTAGGGAACTCTTCCTTGATAAGGCACCCACTGGTAGTTGGGACCATCCCTGTGAGCATATGGGCCAAGGAACACTCTCCTCACATCACTCATGCTGTACATGCACACGGCCGAGCCCTTGAATATGTTACTAAAAAGAGAGAGTGAAAGCAGGTGTTTATCTTTACACAATGGCAAGAGAACTATCGATACTGAGTTATTAAATTTCAGAAATTAATGATCAAAACCTTAGTAAAAATTATTAGCAACATCAAATGCTATTTGAAATTTTGTAAGTCACATGTACTTTAACAATATACATGTGAATCAATTGCAATTTCTCAAATAGTCTAGAGAAGTTGAATAGAAAACTCAATCTTCTACCGTGGTTTATTGTGGTGCCAAATATTTGAAATTCTATGAGTAACTTTTTCATAATATGCATTTTCCATGAAATTTTTGAAGACTGCTTTTGTATACTCGTATCAAACATAGCCTCTTAAATTTTGATAGAACATTTATATGATCTTCTATAAATGAATATTTGATTTTAATATCATGTGGATTTAAAAATATACATTTTGGTTTAGCCTCCAGCATCATTTCTGAAATCATGAAACTTTTAAGCAAGCAAGAACACTTAAGAACCAATTTTAGACACTGAAACAGGTGCAGAAAATGAATAGTCAACGTCAAATGTTGTGTTACATTAATTTTAATTCCCAAACCACCAAATATATTAGATTAAGTAACAAAATTTGATTTTTGTGATGGCAGTTAAAATCATCTTTTCAACCAGGAAATAGTTTTAAGTTAGTAGCTATACACTACAGTTAAGGGGAGAATGACAGTGGCTATTCCCACCATTTTGCTGGAGAAAAATCAGACACTTGAGGTAAACTGGAAGTTTTCCAACTGAGCTGCTACAGTTTTTCATTTCATTCTGCTTACATCAATACAACTTGAGGTATATATGTACATAAAGATATTAAACAGTTGTGTATCTAATATGGAATGCTTGTCTTGTAATGTATCGCTCCTAAAGAAAATTACATATAAATCAAACCAAATGAAAAACGTTTTCCTAAGAGAATCTTGGAAACTGCTAGACATAGACAATGCCTGATGGACTGTAAGTTTATGAGGAAGCCCTGCTTTTTTCTGCTATATCAATTATGTAACACATGGTATTTTACATATATTAATCCTCAATCATATTTAAATAATTTAATATTTTCAAAATGAATAGCAAGTTAGTGCATATTTGATACATCACAGCTTGTATTTCCCTTTTTCATTGTTACATACATTGGTTATCTGCCGATGAGATCAGTCATTATCGAGACTCACTCACATATAAATGATCATTTCATCAAAATGGGGAGGTGAAATTGTTCCTATTAATCCAGTGACAATCAAACTATTATCTCTGAAGCAACAACATGGTCATCACTAGGAACTTATTAGATCTGCAAATCCATAGGCCCTCCATCCCATTAGTACTGAATTAGAACTCTGGCGTGAAGGGGGACCTATTTTTTCAACTTGAATTTGGTCTCTAGGTGATTCTGATGCAATTCCAGTCTGAGAACTAGAGTACTAAGCAATGAGGAAGCAGAAGAAATGAATTAATATTTGTTTAATTTGAGCCTTCCAAATTCTTTACTTAAAATGTCCTTCTGTTTCATCATAAATATGTACAGATTTTCTTGATTACTATCATTTATTTTTAAAAATCACTACTCTGTTTCTGTCCTATTATCACTCTGCCACAGTGGAAGAAATCTTTAGGCACAGGAAATTTACTATGCTTTTGTTGTTTTAATTTGCCGAAGGGCATGTACACTCACTGCAGAGACAGAGATAGAGAAATCATCCCCCCTTGGTGAATGGTCAGGCCTCAAACTCTTCTCCACTTCTCCCTCCTTTCAAGACTGTGGGCACACGCCCTTAATGTGTCTTTAAAGCTGCCCAATCTAGGACTTGAATTGAATGATCAGCCATGTAGGATCAAGCTCATATAACCACAGGTTATGGCTGGCCTGTGCCCAGTTTTAATTATATAAATTTCTTAATCTGCATGTGCAAGTTTTTAAATTAAGTGAAAGTGTCTAAGCAAATTGTATGTAAAACAGATTTAATTGTTTTTTGTGTGTAAAAAGTCAACTTTCCCAAAGCCTGTATATTCCTACTTTACTCCAGAGGTATGTACAAGAAAATGTCGCAAATGCTATGAGGGGGTAGACTGTACTGGGAAACACCATGACGACACTGGCATTTCTAGATGTACCGTGGGACTTCAAAAAGTTTGTGGAAAGATACAAGTACAAATGTATTTTGGTGTAAAAAGCTTTGAAATCCATGCATAATTTTTTCATAATACACAATTTCTGTGAACTTTTGAAGACTATCAAATCTTCTCCCATGATTCCCATGTCAACCTGAGGCATGACTTTCAGTAGAATCCCTGGCACCAAAGAAGATTTGAATTTTTCTTTCATTCATTTAGCAATTGATCAGAGAGAAAGAGAGAGGCAAAGCATTGTTGTTCCACTCATACCATATACAATAAGTTCTAAATTACATTTTAATACCCTTAGTTTATATCACTGCAGATTTCCATTTTTATAATATTCTACATTTCATTCAAATACATAAAGTCAAAGTTATACATAGACTATGACAAAAAACTTGAACTTTTACCACCCTATTCCTATTTACAGTAAAATGATATTCTGTGCTAAATTTTTTAATACTTAGGATATAACTTATTTTAGCTATCAGAGAATGTATAAAAGCTAAAAGATTAAAACACTGATCTTTCAAAAATATATTTTCCCAGATTATGGATACTTGGAAAGCACCTGAAAAACTTAAAATTTCTATGAAAAACAGTAGGAAGAAGGTATATATTTACCTGGAAGTTGTAAACACTCCATATACAATTGGATTTTTAGGATCTTTGGAGTTCATTAGGAATACATCCTCTGTTGGAAAACAAAATTGGGGAAAGTTGTAGTCTCTATTGTTAGAACAAAGTCTGAACTGATGTCTTCTGGATACAAACAGCAGCTACTTACGCAACTCATCAAAGTGTGTGTCGATGCCATTGGGTCCTGGCACTGAGCAAATCAGACGAGCTTTGAGGAATGTGGTCCACTTATTCACCAGACTTCTGTGCCCTCCAAAATCATTCTGAAAAAAGAACAAGTTTTAGGAGTTTAGACTCTTTCCATGCAATTGATAATTGCAAATGTTTCTGTCCATATCTCAAGACACAAAATACAATTGTTCATTTTTTAAAAGTTCCTTAATCATGTTACATGACCAGGTATAAATAATTATCACTTATATTATTGGTTAAATCAGTCATTTAAATTTTAAAAATAATTTTAAAGTTTTTGCTATGTAGGGCACATATGCTTGCCAGAAAGAGAGAGAGAGAGAGAAGGAAGGTGAAAAATCACCCCCCTACAAGGAAATCACCATGCTGCGATCCGTTCTCCTCCACTCTCCTCTCTGGATTTTGGGTATGCATGCATGTACACACACCTGCCATGATTCTCAAAATGCAGGTCCAGGATTCGAACCACATAGTTGGACATGTGAGATCCAGTACCTTCACCTCCACACCACTTGCTGTCCCTCAGTCACTCAAATCTTAATTAAAGAATTATTTATTTGTACCTTGTCCTTTGAAAGTCACTTATGTCCATTAACTGATGAATAGATAAGGAAAATGTGGTATGTGTACACAACGGGATACTATTTTGAAAAAAGCCTAAATGGGTAAACTTGCAGGATATTAAGTGAAATAAACCAGGCACAGAAAGACAAATATCACATAATCTCACTTATATGTGAAACCAAAAAAAGTTGAACTTGTAGAAGCAGAAATGAGGAAGAGGGAGCATTGGGGATATATCACTCAAAGGATACACAATTTTGGTTAGCATAGTATTAAAGAACCTATGTAAATTTGCTGTTTACCATTCTACAATGTAAACATATGTCAGAACATCATGTTGTTTATGATAAATATGTACAGTTGTTCTTGATTAAAATTATTTATTTTAAAAAGTCAGTTTACTGTTTCTGTTCTGTTACCACTCTGAAACAGTTACTAGTTTTGTGTTTGTTCTAATTTTGTAGAAGCTACACTCTCCTACCTCCTGGGTATTTCTTGAGATCTTCCTTACCTATGTAGGTTGGTTCCCAGCCAGTGATTAGTATACAGCTGGCATTAATTTATTCATGAAATGGATAATAAATGCATGCCTTATAATCTACACTGCAAATATCTCTCAAGCAGACTCATGCTGGCATCATCTATTTTATAAAGTTGAAAAGACTTTGCAAATAGCATGGAGAGAAAAATCTTTGCATAAACCTCATTAAAAGAACACTCATTTCAGGGAAAACATTGGAATTGTCTCTTCACCACAAATTAAACTGAGTTTTAATCAAAACATCGCAATAAATTCTATTATGATGTATGTTTTTACTGGCAACTATAGTCATTTAAAATAATATTTATGTTCATAGGTTGAAAAGACATATGTGTCCCTTCAAAACCTAAACACTAGCTTATACTGTGTTTGTGTGATTTTTTTTTTGCACCACAAAAGATTTTTGTAACCCTTGTAATTAGTACTTTAAAATATGATCTGTATTTTGTGAAGAAAAGAGCCTCATCTATTTTACATAAATTTGTACTACACTTGATCTTAGCCAAAGGCCAAGAAGTAGTGAATACATATTTGTGTATTTCCAGATAGTTAAAAACACTTTTAATTTTCCAGTAATTGGACATTTAGAAAATAAATAAATAATTGATTGGGATAGAGAAAGGCCACTGAAAACAAAAAAAGAAAGAAAAAAAAGACTTTTAAAATTTTATAATACTTTCTTAAAAAGAAATAGTTTAAGACAACTATTGAATCTGGCTTTGTGTTAGTTTAAGAACACTTTAATTGTATTTAGTTGACTTTATTTACATTGCATTTACTTTATTTACATTGCATATATACTGCACCATATAGAAGGGAAAGCACAGTATTGTAGTCACGTCTTCACACTGTACATTGATGATACTGATTAATCCATACATATTTATCTAGCAATTTCTAATTTTATATATATATAATATTATAATACAATATTACATTCAGCGTTATGCATACAATAATAAAATGTCTCAGATAAATCTCAGAGCTTCAAAATTATGTGTTTGTGTATGTATATACATATACATAAGATGCTGTCATCAATTTGTAAAAACAAGCCATAATACTATTTTCACTTAAATTAATATTTCACTTATTCTTTTCTTTTTTTCTTTTTATTTTTTGCCATAGAGCACATGTGTTCACTAGAGAGACTAAGAGAGTCAGAGACATGGAAAGTGAGAAATCAACCCTTAGGAGGGGTTGCAATTCCTTCTTCTCCATTCTCCTCTTGGGAGTTTCGGCACCCACACACATGTGTCCAGTGTGATTTTCAAGCTGCTGGGTCCAGAAATCAAACCATGGTCAACTATGCGGCAGTCTAGCACCTTATTCACCATGCCACCTTCTGGCCCCAATATTTCACTTACTCTAATAACAAATATTAATAATTATAAGTTGTAGGCTATTGTACCAGTCCTAAAAATACAAAAAAGGCTCTATCTCAAGTAATAATGAAAACATGTTCAAATAAAGATAATTACTGTAATTATGAAACAATGTCATTTATCTCACAATCTCTAGCTGCATGTTTGACTATGAAGAGTTACTCAAAAGCAACTATAGTATGTTTTCCATCACTTTTTGCCATTTAAATATTTATTTTGATTGATCAAATTTTAGACATATTTGTCTTTGTATTTGCACATAGGTGGAAAATAAAAATGAATGAAACTATGATTGGACAATGACATTCTTCAGATTTTTTCTTTACCTCACCTTGCATATCTGACCTATTCTGGCATGAGTGGCTTTTCCAGAGTGTTCTCCATCTATTGCATTTTCACGGAAGAAAAAATACACTTTGTCATCTTCTGGGTTGTCGCTCTCTGGTATGAGGTGAGCACTAATGAACCTTGGGTCTGAGAAACAAATTATAGCATATATGTTAATTCATAATTTAAAAAACACTAATACTCATTACAGTTCATTTTCACTGTACTTAATTTTTATTTGATATACTTCAAGATCAATTATTTGATATATTTTCTTAGTGCCCTTTATGCATTGTAAAGTATGTTACAAACACCTTATTATCTCAAGAAGAATTTACTCATCTTTTAGGAAGTTTAGAAGTAAATGTAGAAATCTACAGTGTGACCACATACTGCAAATGTATTGCTTTTTAAATATTTTACATATCATTATCAAATGTTACAATATCAAATATTGTTATTCCTACATTCAAGCACAAAATTATTTAACTAAAACGTCCAATTAGTTCATCTCAGTTTCTAGCAAAGACTGGGTGGGAAGGGACAGATGAGCTCCATATAAAATAAAAGAACAAATGCTCTCTTGCTCCCATCTCAGCAATTGGAGATCTCATTCTGTTATATACTTGTGCCAAAAAATACAAGAGTCACCCATGAGTCCTCGTTCTTATGCTTTGTATTTTATTTATCCACACACCCCATTTCTTTTTCTTTTTTTTTTTTTTGAGAGGTTTTTGCTCTAGGGCGCGTGCGCTTGCCAGACAGACAGAGAGAGACATAGAGACAGAAAGCGAGAAATCCCCCCCCAGAGGGGATGGTCACGCCGCAATCCCTTCTCCTCCATTCTCCTCTCGGGATCTTGGGCAAGCAAGCAAACGCGCCCGGCGTGAGTTTTAAGCCACCGGGTCCGGGACGCGAACCGCGGTCGACTATGTGGGAGTTCAGTGACATAGCCATTACGCTAACTGCTGGTTCCCCACACATCCCATTTCTTAACACAGCCTCCACCATTACCCAGCCCCAGCCACCACTGTGAACTGGGTTGTTACATGATATGGAGATTCTTCAGAAACCTACGAATAGAACTACCATCTGAGAAAGTAATTCTTCTCTTATTTATTTACCCAAATGATCGGAAAACCCTCAATTGGAGAAACACTTGCACATCCATGTTTATTGCAGCATTATTTACAATTGCTAGGACATGGAATCTACCCAAATGTCCAAAAACAGATGAATGGATTGGAAAAAAATGTGGCACATATACTCTATGGAATACTATTTAGTCATAAAAAGCAACGAGATCTTGAAATTTGATACAACGTGAATGAATATGAAAAACTTCATGCTAAACAAAGCAAGCCAGGGTATGAAAGACAGACTTTATATGCCCCCACTCAATAGTTTAACAAATGTCTGCACTCTGTGGCAGAAACTGAAGGACTAGAAGGTATAATAGCAGGAGGGCAACTTCAGATACTACAAAGAGTAAGAAAGGAGTAAGAGGAGGGAGGCAGACAGGGGAAAAAAACCAAACAATATGTTTAATTGATACAAAAAAAGTTATTTGCTGATGATAATATATATGGCAACATCTTTGTCATAACTAGTATGCACTGTATTCATGCTAGGAAAAACAATGTTGTACACTATCAAGATGTATAGTGATTAAATGTAAGAAATATGTATGTGTATATATATAAATATATATATATATATATTTATAGAAAGAGAGAGAGAGAGAGCTGAATCATAACTAGGCTCTTTGTTTCTACATAGAGCCTCCATATCTTTCTCTACTAAGAGGTAGAATGAAACCTTGATGCATCCTTCTCTTTACAAACCTTTCAGTGTTTTTCTAACTCACAGCAAAATATAAATCCTTCCAACAGCCAGAAGTCATTTAGGATTTATCTCTGCTCTCTCTTGGTCTTTCTTGTACCTACCTTTTTTTTTTTCCTAACTTATTTCAATGTTGTCAACAATGCTGTCTCCATTATCAGTTTTCAAACAGGCTAAGAACTCTCCATTCTGCCTCAGAATTGTCCTATTTATTTATTTATTTATTTATTTATTGGAGAGGTTTTTTCGCTATAGGGCACGTGCACTCACCAGACAGACAGAGAGAGACATAGAGACAGAAAGCAAGAAATCACCCCCCAGGGTGGATGGTCGTGCCGCAATCCCTTCTCCTCCATTCTCCTCTCGGGATCTTGGGCACGCACGCACATGCGCCCAGTGTGAGTTTTAAGCCACCAGGTACGGGACGCGAACCGCGGTCGACTACGTGGGAGTCAAGCAACATAGCCATTACGCTAACTGCTGGTTCCCAGAATTGTCCTTTTTTTAACTCTCTGTCCACATATACCCTTAAGTCTTCATTCAAATGTTACACTTGCAGAGACCTTTGTTGACAGTCCTAACACACTGAAATCATTGTTTCTTGTTATTTGTTTCTTTTCATGCACTAGTTTTGTTACTAACACTATTCATTTTATGACATGTGTTTGTCTATCTATCCATCTGTTAATTCATCTATCCAATTTTCACTTGCTTATAATCTTTCTCTTAATCCATTCTAGTGGAATACATGTTCCATGAATACAAGGGCATGGTATGTATGGTTTGATGTTTAAAATGAGGTGAGCAGTCAATGTCTATCTGTTTAAGGAGGAAAGAATCATGAAGAAAAAACAAGACTGCCTAAGTTACGTAAAATTTGTATCAGCAATATTTAAAACTCTAGTAAATGCCTGAATCGATATGGCTGTGATTCATACATACCATAAAAAATATATACAATGACTTCACAGCTTGAACATGGAATGTGCTAAGAAGCTAAGCTTATCCTTGAAAGTACTTTGGACATTGCCGACATTTAAATTTTTACAATAATCTACCTTTACTCCCATGATGCATTATGTAATCAAGATAATGATGAAATAAATACACACAGGCCGGTACCATCCTTGGGTGTGGGAAAGAGACTAGAGTCTAGAAACTAGCTTTATTCATATAAAATCCAAGTTTTTAGTCTCAATATTTACCCCTATGAATAATTATTATTATCATGTGTTCTATGCTTTTAACCTATCTAAGGTTTACACTGGGACCATACTCTTAGTGTATTTGGCAGGACTACAGTATACTCTCCTAGTAAATTACACAGTTTCAGTGAGTAATAAAAAACATATGAGGGGTCAGTTGGTGGTATGATGGTTAAGGCAGCTGGGTCCCACGTGGCTGACTGCATGGTTCAAGTCCCAGACCAGCATCTTGAAAAAACACAGCAGGTACATGTGAGCGTGTGCCCAATATCCTGAGACAAGAATGGAGAAGAAGAGATTATGACATGGCCATCTCCGCTTTAGGGTGATTTCTCACTTTCCCTCTATCTCTCTATGTCCAGTGAGCACACAGGTCATGTAGCAAACTAAAAAAAAAGAAAGAAAGAAAAAAACATATGAAATATTAACTATTTTTTTTTTAAATTTAGTATGCCAGGAAAGGAGTGTAGCATAATAATAATTTTAAACTGGAACCAGTTAGTGCCAGAATTTTTAAAAGATAAATAAGACAATGCATTGCTTTAGCCTTAATAAAAATTACAAAGCTTGTTTGTGTTTATAATGTTCTATTTGATCACATGTATAAATATGTGTGTGCATTTATGTGTGTATGTGTGTGTATCTCATGAGGCATGGTGAGTAGAATATTTAGTGTGACATGGTTTATGGATATTGTCACAAACTAAAGAATTGCTACCAAATTGGTGAAGTTAGGTCCCTAGAAATGCACTGTATGTGTGTGTGTGTGTGCGCGCACACACATATAACAAACCTGTACATGAAAGAACTAAGACTAGTCACTTGCAATCTTTGTGACCTTTTGCCAAGATTTTTATCTCTCAGAAGTAGATGACTAATTTTCAAATTGGATTTATTTCAAATTGAGCTATTTCAAATTAGGTTCTATTCACCTTAGCTGTTACAAAATGTTTATATAAAAACAAGTACTTTAAACTTAAGACATATAAATAAACTTTGTGAAAATTAACAATATCATCATTGATAATGAAAGGAAGCCTCTATAACATGTTAAATTTGGAAATTACAGTATCTAGCTATACAATTAAAATAAAAAAAATACACTCTTTTGTTTTAATATCGGAGTCATAAAGATACAACTTGGTTATTCCCCAAAATTAGTACAGTTGTAATACTTGAATAACTTAAATAATTTCTAGTACTTAAATGATCTTTTGTTAGATAACAGATATGTGTAAGACACTATGAAAAAAATAAGTTATATACATGTTTGTATACACACACACTTCTCAGAATGCCACATTCTAACAAAAGCAATGTTAGAAGCACAAAAATGACAACAAAGAAAATAACGTAATTCTTATGTTCTCTTAATCTGGTGGTTAAGCATAAGAGAAACCACTATAAGTGTCTTATTTCCCTCTTTAAAATGTAGGGGGATAATTATCATAGATATGTGGACTTTAGTGGAAAATAATTTAAGTAAGTTATCAAGTACATTCATTGTTGTAAAGGCCTTTGAAATTATTTTCTGCTTCAATATTGATACTACAGATATGGAGATTTCTGCAGGTAAATGAACAGAACACCTAGTCTTAGATAGAGACCAAGCTAAAATTATATGTGGAAAATAAAAACCAAATTATCAAAGTAGAAAGAGGATAAATATTTTAAAATACTGTCACCTTAATGTAACTTGTCTTTAAACAATTCATGTTACATCTTAGATGTAGAAAATATTCACTCTCATCTCAAAATATACTATTTTACTATTTTAGCTGATCTCTTCCAAAAATCTAAAAGAAGTGATTCTTCTTCAAATATTTCAAATTTAGTAAATCTTGTTTTTGTTAAAACTTCTGCTCACGATACCTTTTCTACACTTCCACCCCACAAATTTTGCCTTCATACATTTTGTCCCCTCTCCTAGTTGCTCAGTTTATTAGTCTCCTCACTGGTAAATCCCATCTTTATCCAATTCAAGCCGTTTAATCAGGTTCTCCATGGTATTCTCTATCATCTTAGAATCTCTTGGCTTCCTGAATCTCTTCTGTACTTGCTTTATAAAACCCCAGAACTTTATTTTTTCTTTGTTTTACCATCTCTGCAAAAAATGAGGAAAACCAAATAATTATAGTGAGTGGATCTACTATTAAATTCAAGCTATCTTTTTTTCTAAATGAGAACCTCAGGGTTGCTAAGGAAACCTTTTTTGTGTGCTTCTAGTGGTTCACTATAGATTTATTACCTGCAACTATTTAAAAGCATACTGATTTTCCTCAAATTGACTAATTTACCATCGCTTACTTTAATGTCTAAAGGCAGCCTTGTTATCTGTTATCCTGATAAGTCCGATACCCTATAGCATGCACTCCCTCCTCTTTTCCCTCCACCTTCATATTTCTTTTTTCTTCCTTTCTGTGGAAGAATATCTCATCTCTAAGCTCAAGGCCTCTGTTTTCAACATTCTACAGACTTGCTAAAATAACTTTTTTCTTCATGTAATCACTCATCATTTATAATTTCATTTATCAAATATTTGCTAAGCATCTACATTGTGCACTGAATTACTGAAGATTAGGGGATATTATGGTGAAATGTGTTTGGTCTACATGGTAGTAACTATGTGCAAGGGACTTCCACCAGTTAGAGAGATTAATATGACAATGAACGAAAAGGCGGAAACTAAGAGTCTAGAAAGAATGCTGTAGGAAATAGAAGAGACCATTTATCTTGTCTTGAAGGAATTACTGTAAATTTTCCTCAGATGATATGACATATATTTCGAGACTGGAAGAATAATGAGGACTGTCTCAGGTAGAAGGAATACATGTGCATGATCACAGAAACAGCAGAGAAAGTTGACACACGGAGAGTAGTTGAGGAAGAGGGGAAGGTGGTCAGAAGTGATGACAGAAAGTTAAGCAGAGACCGGAATATGAAGGAAGTCATGTACAGTTGTCTATTTTTCCCTATGTGTATGGGGAAACCACTGAACTATTTGAAGCCTAGTGATGACATTATCAAGTTTCTGTTTTAGGAAGATCACTTTGGCTACTGCAAAGAAAAACAAAAACAAAACAAAACATAATGAGGCAAGAATGAAGTTAATAAAATTATCCCGAGCTTGTCATAGAAGCACAAGCAATAAATGACAGTGACAAGGACCTATACAGGGCAGTAAGGAGAGAGAAAGAAGCCTCGTGCAAGGATCGCTGGAAAGTAGAATTGATCGATTATGTTTATGAAGATGAATTTAAGGAGTAATGAGAAAAATACTGGAAAATAAAGGAACTTCTGGTTTAAACAACTGGTTGGAAAGGAAAGTTAACTGAGATAGGGAACACGTGAGCAAGGGTAGATCCGTGAGTGGGGAAGAAAGATGAGCTCAGCTTAGTGCATCTTTAGAATGAAAGGCTTGAGAAGCTGTCTCATGGGCTATGGATAAAAGCGCTCAGAAAGAAAGGCAGACGAAAGTTGAAGTTATTTGAAACTGAGCCAGTGAAGTGACTAGGAGGATACAGAATGGAAAGGCAAGAAAATAAGCCCCTGAAACCTGGAGAAAAGTGATGAAAGGCAGAAAGAAATCTAAAAAGTGAGGAGTCACAGACAGGAAGAACAAAAGGCATTTCTTCTGCAGATTTTCAGTCTTTCCCTTTTTACGACTCGGTGTCAAATATTTATATTTAAAATCTCTTTGCCCTTGGAAAAACTAACAAACAACTTCCACTGACAGTCTTGCAGAAGCTCTCTGTGATGCTTTGCATCCATTAAACTGCAGGACTTTCTGGCGTCTCATTCTCCCTGCCCCATTTAGCATGTCCTCTCCAATTCTTTACTTTCTAGCTTTCTGCACTCTTCAGTATTATTTTATTGACAATCATCAAGGACTGTGGCATTTTCAAGTAGAATCTGGTTCATTCTCCTTTGGTTCCCTTCTGTTATTCCCGCAATAAAATAATCATGGATTTCTAAAGCTTCGCTTGCTTGTCTGCTTTTTGTAGTTTTCTTGATCCTGAACCTGAAATATCAACTCTCTGACCTTCATTATCACATTCATTAGTTTCTGTTCTTTTTTCCTAAATCCCTGAATATAGGCCCTCCTTAAATTTCTCTTCGGCTACCTTTCATTTTCACTCATTACTGAGAAAACAGTCATCTCCTAGTGGTTTTTCTTTTATCTCCATCTTCTTACTTCTGTTTTCCTCATTTATTTGAGAATGTATTCACTTCCATAGCTTCAAGTGCCACTAAAATATGTCCACCTTCCTTTCCTTACCAGACATAATTCTGTGTTTCAAAACTCTGGCTCAAAATTTCGACCTAGAGATCACACTGAAGCTTTAATTCTTCCTACCTCATAAGAAACTTACTGACTTTGCTTTCAAAACTGCTTCTGCTCCCGCCCCTCTCATTTCTGTCAATGTCATCATCAACACCTAATTACTAAATCTTACTTTGCTTTACATTTCCTCCTCTCCTACAAGACTTCTTTTGTACTCCGAATTTATTATCAAATCTTATTCCTTCTATTGTTTACACTTCCTTTTTTGATTTGATAGTCTTATTGTCTCCAGCACCATTCACATTCTTATTACTTTGTAGTAATATTTTTGTGATAATTTAGCTGATTTTCTACCTTATAATCTATTTCCTCTAAGTCCTCTGTACAGTATTACAGATTGAAATTTGAGAGCATTTATACTATATGTTTTCTAGAATAGACTTCAGGTGGTATAGCCATGAAAAGTAATATGAGATGCCAAAGAAAAGGGACAGTCAGACTGAGGTTACTCTGAGCCTCTAAGGCTAAAACTATGTACACATTGATCAGCACGTGTACTTGAGATGGGTCACAGTTTTGACTCCAACTTTCTTAGCACAAGAGAGAAATGAGAAATCCTGTCCATTTCATTAATCACAAGGTGCCTAATATAAACAATCAACTAAGAGCGACAAATGTCATCCAGAAACTGTAACATCTTTTCAGTAGAACCGACCCCAGAGTCTGTTTTTTAAGCCTTTAATGAACCTGCTTACCCTTCTAGAGCACACCTCATCTACGCT
>NW_006159975.1:383362-397638 GCF_000334495.1 Tupaia belangeri chinensis | reverse complement strand
CTCTTCCTGGGGATATCTGCGCAGCATAGAATGTTTGCGTCTAACTCATTTAGAACATTTCATTCTTTTTATGTTATCCTCATTTTCATACTCGTCTTATGACAGGCACGTGTCCTATATTTCTCCCTTTCCAGCCTTCAGTTTCTATATATAATAAAGTTTTCCCCTAAGCTTATTTTGAATCTTTCCCACTGCAACTACCCAAAAGTAGGCCCTTATCTCCTCTCTTGGCAGTCACAATAAATCTGTTTTCCCTGCCTCCGGCCTCACCTTCTCCAAACCATGCTGTACTGTCTGTCGCCTTTTAACATACAAACTATTCTCTGGCACCTGGCGCATAGTCCATAATTAGAATCTAGAAAACTCTTATTTTATCGCTTGGTTCCCCCCGCCCTTTTTTTCTGTAAGTCAATCTTCCTGTTTTTGTCCTATTTCTTCCAGGACAAGTATTATGTCTCAAATAGTGCATTGTTTTCAAATGAATGAATAAATGAATAAATCAGTGACTCTCTTGATTATATATGTCGGTATTTTTGAAAGAAGGAATCACGATTTTTTGCTTTTTGGCATTCGTGACCAAAGTTTCAGATAAAATTGCCATGTTCTCAGTTAAAGAAATACTTAGACATTCTTCTTTAAATCACAACTATTCTCTTTTATTTATTTATTTATATTTTAGAGAGAGATTTTTGCTATAGGGTACGGGCACTTGCGAGAGAGACAGAGAGAGACAGAAAGTGAGAAAACAACCCCCCCACCCTGAGGGGGAATAGCCATGCCAAAATCCCCTCTCCTCCATTCTCTTCTTGGAATGTTGGACTAGTAATGCACATGCACCTGGTGTGGGTTTTAAGCCACCGGGTCCAAGACTCGAACCACACGTGGGAGTCCAGAGACATAACCACTGTGTCATCTGTTGGTATCCAAATTGCAACTATTTCTGAAAATTATTGCACAATAACAGAATTTCAAAGTATTTTATGAAGTTTTATGGAATAGTCATTCAACCTAGAAGCCTTTTGTTTCCCTCAATCTTACCATTTACATTAGATAATCAATGCAGCAAAATCAATTTTCTGTTTTCAGTTTTTAAAAATTAGCTTTCATTAGGACCAATAGTTGGCGTAATGGCTATGTCGCTGGATTCCCATGTAGTCGATCACAGTTAGAGTCCCGGGCCCAGTGGCTTAAACTCATGCTGGGCCCGTGTGCGTGCGTGCCCAAGATCCCGAGAGGAGAATGGAGGAGATGAGATTGTGGCATGGCCATCCCCCTGGGGGGGTGGTTTCTCACTTTCTATCTCTGTCTTTCTGGCGAGCTCACGTGCTCTATAGCAAAAACCTCTCCAAATAAATAAATAAATAAAAATTAGCTTTCATCAAATGGATTAAAATAACAGAAAACATGTCTTTCCATTTTATGTAACTAAAAACAATGCTAGGTCAGAGATTACCATTGTCCTGAAGAACTATAAGCAGCTCAATAACTTTCCTTGTCATCCAAAACTCCCAAAGGAGATGGTTGACTAAAAAAAACTCATTCAGGTTGACCTACTTTATCAGTTCTCTCATGGAACCTAAGAAAGTTACTGGCATTCATAATAGGTGATATCCTCTGTGAATATCTACTCCCATGAAGTGGCAAATAGAAATGCAAAATCCAAAGCTATTGTTAAGTTTTATTTTTAATTAATGTCCTGTAACCTGTGAAAGTGGAGAATTCCTATTTCAAGTTTCCAGATACAAAGTTTTTATTTCAGAGCAATCAAGTACATGAAAATAATAGACACAAATATAGACATTTTAATCATGTAAGTCATTACGGTATCCCTAGATATCTTGCCACGTAGTGTTCGCTACTCTGTGAAGATCACAAAATCTCAAATGACAGTGATTTAACAAAAGCATTGCGTTCGTACAATATGGAGAGACTTTGGGCTATGTGAAGCAGGAAGTTGATGAAGCTGTATTTTTAGCTGAACATCAAAAGAAAATGGGAAGATCTATTTAAACAAGATCAAAGTGCATTAATCTTGCCAGCATAAAATTGTAATGTAAACACTGGGAAAGGTAAATAGAGTTGGAAAGGATTCTCTCATCTGGATAGCTTCAATGGGTTGCCTTTGGGGACAGATACTGCGGTACTTTTGTAATGCCCTAAGCACATGATGGAAGCTGAACAAATAATCACATTGAATAATCTCGGGCCAAAGCTATCACGTGAAGCATGGAATCTTTAGTCATGATAATAGCAATAAACGCTGAGTAAATACACCCCTCTTTTCTTCTCTTCCCCTTTATCTCCTTTACCACCCCCTTGACATTCTTCCACACCTCATCCCACAGATGGCATTTCTTGCTAAATTCACGTTTGGGCACCACCTGCCACTTGTAACAGTACCACTCTGTTGAAATATTTTTAGCAGCTGCAAATTAAACTGTCCTTCAGGTGCAATCTCGCACTTAATGAAAATGACACCTTGGCACAGGACACGCAGCTGCCTTTATGATTCATTTGGCAGCTTAAAGCTTATTTAAATAATGAACACATTTTGCTGCTCTCAGCATTAGAATCAATCAGAACATCTATTTAGTGCCATTTTGACCAGCATTCAGCTGGACCTATCCCTTTTACCAAGAAACCTCGAGGACAGAAATGTTTTCCTAAAAATGAATTACATTTGCAGAATAATTTATTAGGACCTTCAGACTGTCTGTAAATGTAAAAGGCAAGATATGTATTGGTTTCCTAGGACATAAAGTGTACACGGTTCTACGTGAAAGGGTAGGGAATGAATGATGATAAACTCTCTTGCGTAAGTGCCACAAAACTTAGTTAGTTCTATACCATGAAGCCATCAGGACTCTTCTTGGGAAGCACGTTTGAGTTTCCAGAGCAGAAGGAGCAGAAACCCATGGTAAGAAAACAATTCCAGTTATCTTTCTGAATTAATAACACTGTCTATAAAAGGGAAAGGGCTTTTAAATATATACAGTTTACAAAATACACACACACACACACACACACACACACACACACACACACACACACACACACACACACACACACACACACACACACACACACACACACACACACACACACACACACACACACCAGTTCTCATCACACTCGAAAGGTGATTGCCTAAACCTGACTATTTGTACAGGAAAACCTTCAAAGACCAACATAAAAAGAAGTGAGTTCTTTCACTGCATATATATAAACACCACTCTGTGCCTGGGCTGGCCGTGGTGGCACGGTTTGTGATGCTGGGCCTGAATGAACATGTTCTGTGTTCACGTTCAGGGGTTCCTCTGTACATGCTGGGCATATGTTCATGTGTCTGTGATCTAGGCTGGCTCCGGGTGGAATTGAATCCTGGCATGAAGACCCTGCTGGGGAGTCCCTTTCTCTTTCTTCCTCCCTCTTTTTCCATCAGTCTCTCTCTCTCATGGAAGAAATAAAAATGCACTAAATAGAAAAACAAAAACAAAAACCAACTTGGGACCTGCAACAAGCTACATCGTGTTTGCATCTATGTGCTTTGCAAAGAGTCTTCAAGTTGCACACACACCTACATTCTATTTGGTTATTGGTTCACTAATTTAACAAAGAGATTTGTCTGTACCAGCAGATTGCATAATAGTTATGCCACAGGATTCCCATGTAGTCGACCCTGATTCGAGTCCTGGAATCGGAGGCTTAAAATTCACGCCAGGCATGTCTGTGGGCATTCCCAAAATCCCAAGAGGAGAATGGAGGAGAAGGGAGTGCGACATGGCCATCCACTCTAGGGGATGATTTCTCTCTGACTCTCTATCGTTCCTGCGAGCACACGCGCCCTATAGCAAAAACCTGCTCCCTACCCCCAAAAAAGGCAAAAAACAAAAACAAACAAAAAACAAAGAAACTAACAAAAAAACCCTAAAAACCCTAAATCCGGGAACCAGCAGTTAGCGTAATGGCTATGTCGCTGGATTCCCACGTAGTCGACCGCGGTTCGTGTCCCGGACCCGGTGGCTTAAAACTCACGCCGGGCGCGTGTGCGTGCGTGCCCAAGATCCCGAGAGGAGAATGGAGGAGAAGGGATTGCGGCGTGACCATCCCCCCTGGGGGGTGATTTCTCACTTCTGTCTCTATGTCTCTCTCTGTCTGTCTGGCGAGCGCACGCGCCCTACAGTGAAAATCTCTCCAAAAAAAAAAACAAAAAAAAAAAAACCCTAAATCCAATCGTGAAAGGAGTTAGAGATTCTTTGTTTGTCAGAAAGCACATTCATCTGAGTATTAGGAAAATTAGTGAATATAAGTACTTCTACATCTATTTATCTATCATCTCTATCTCTCTATGTATCTACTCATCACAGGTCTTCAAAATTGCTGTTATTATTTCATAAGAATGTTTATAAAGTTTGATAAGATAGCCTCTAAAATATATCTGTATAAAAGTTAATGATAACATAAACTTAAATTTCTGAAAAACTAGTTGAATTGGAAGCCAGCTGATAAAGGAGCTATAAGCCTGTTAAAGACACTGTGAAGAACAAAGCTTGACTACAAAGAATGTGCATTGCAAAACTCTATTAATATTTCTAATATCATCTAATATAATCTTCAAAATATTTTCCAACCAGCTAGTCCATTGATAAGAGGGAAAAATTCACCACCAGATGACAGCCAGCACATCACAATGGCACAGAGTGACTGGTTTCTTCCCGTTTTGTCTACACTGCAACATAAGGGAGTACAAAAACCTCAGAGAACGAATAGACCATGAATGGGAACTTCCAGCACATTAAGAATGCGGGGAATGTAGCATAAGGTCATCTCACATTCTTAGCTAACAGCCGAAGCAGAGCAGATATATCATTTTTGGCTATGGAATAGAAAAACTTCTGGCTGCCAAGGAGTAGGCCTGGAAAAACTTCTGATGCTTAGCTGGCTGGGAAACTGAACAGCTCTTGGTATACTTTGACCCCAAGACAAGTTCAAGATGAGTCATACCAGGAGCGAAAAAAGGACCGATTAGAGTTGAAGGTACACACAGAGGGTAAGTGAAAATAAAAGGTACCATTTCAACATTTCTTGTACTTTTTTTTTTTTTTTTTGGTGCTCTATAGACATTATTCTAATATACATTCAGCCCAGAAAGAAACCCAGAGAATAAGACCGAGCACGTGCCGGGAGTTGGATCTAAGAACTGTTACCGCCAGAACTTGAACAAAACTACCTTGTTTCTCCTGCAGAGAGTTGGATCGTGTTTGCATCTATGTGCTTCGCAGTGAGTCTTCAAGTTGCATAAATGCCTACATACTATTTGATTATTCGTTCAATATATTAATAAAGAGATTTGTCTGTAGCCTTATAAAAAATATTACCAGAAAAGCTTGCTACTTTCGACCACTACAAAATATGGCTATTTGAACTAAATGATGGTAACCAAAACAAACTGTCCATAACTTTTCTCTACTTAAAGCAATATAATGAAGAGAAAGTGAAAGCCTTTTGGACATTGAATTGAAAACATAAACATCAAAAGATTACAAACATCATGGTGGAGTGGAGTGTCTTTAATTCTATATATCAAATCAAATTAATTTCTTTGTTTCTTTCTTTCTTTCTTTTTTTTTTTTTTTTGTTTTTAGAAAGAGATTTTTGCTATAGGGAGTTTGCGCTTGCCAGAGAGACCGAAAGTAAGAAATCACACCTCAGGAGGAATGGCCACACCACAATCTTTTCTCATCCCTTCTCCTCTTTGTATTTTGGGCATGCATTCATGCACATGTGCCCGGCCTAAGTTTCGAGATGCTGGGTCCAAGACTCCAACTGCTGTTGGCCATGGGGGAGTCCAGTGACATAACCATTATACCATTTGCTGGTCCCTACTTATTTCTTCATTCAACCCTGATATTAGGGAAAAGTATACTTCCACTTTCATCTTTTCAGTTTCATCCCCTAGATCCATTTAGTTGGCATTTCCTACCAATTATTACCAAACATTTTTGAGTGTTTCCTTTCTCTCTCTCTCTCTCTCTTTAACCTAGAGCAAAAAGTGTTTAACATATTCTCTTGTCTGATTGCATTGGCTAGGAGAAGTGTGCAGCCTTGTTTTGCTTTAAGAAAAACTTTTAGCTTTTTTCCATTTAATAAGTTAGCTATAGGTTTTTCATATATGGCATTTATTGTGTTGCAAAATGCCCCTTCTATGTTGATTTTGCTGAGTCTTAATCATGAAGGGATATTGCATTTTATCAAAGACTTTTTCTGCATTGATTGATACGATCATATGGTTTTATCTTTCTCCATCAGTAATTTACTGTGTGAATGTGAGCAAGTGATTTAGCATCTCTCTCTCTCTGTAGTTCTTATTTATATGTATTAAAGACATAGAACTTTTAAGCATATGAGGAAGTTGCACTGATATCAAAACTACTGTGACTTCATTAAGAAAGAAAAAGTTCTTGGCTGAATGGTGACACAGTGGCAATGCAACACATGGGAAGTTTCCAAATTTGTGTCCAGGAGACTCTCTGAACATGCTGGACACGTGTGTCTGTGCTCTGGGGAATGGTTGAGGATATGGGCTGATCATAGAAAAAACCTCTATCATACATCTTATTTCTCTTTCTCTCTCCTACTCATGGAATACATTTTTAAAAATGAACTGAAAAATGAAAATGATTGATGAAAATAAACATGGATAGATACATAATACATTATAGTTGTGTAAAATTACAGATTCTAGATGGACAAAAATATATTACTGTAAAATTCTTTCAACACTTTTGAATTTGAATTTTTTTTAATGTCAAAATACTAGAAAAAATACTGTCATGCCTCCTGATATAAAAAATTGCTTTTTGGGGCCAGCAGATGGTGTAGTTGTTACATCACTGGACTCTCACATGGCCTACTGTAGTTCTGAGTTCCAGACCTGATGGTTTGAAAATCACACTGGGTGCATGTGCACTTGTGCCCAAGACCCTGTGGGTTGATTACTCACTTTCCCTCTCACTGTCTCTGTCTCTTGCTCCCACATGTGCATGTGCCCTATGACAAAAGCCTCTAAAGAAAACCAGTTTTTTTGTTTTGTTTTGTTTTGCTTTTATGGCTTTCAGCAAAGAAAAATTTGGGTGTATCTATGGATTAAGATAACACTTAAAAAACATAATATTTAAATATAATAATATTATAAGTGGTGGATGATTAAGCTATTTTACTAACACAATTTTATATTGGATCAAAATAAACAAATTCATATAACAGCCTGAGTTGTAAGCATCCCTATAGATTTTCATAACTAAAGTTAGTATGATAAAATCTCAATGTATCACCAGTGTTCTGTATCTACAGAAAGCAAGTATTTTTTTTTTTTTTACTTAAATATTATGGCCTTTAAAATCTTCTAGTCAAATAGGGATATTTTCATAATGTATCTGCCTGTATGCTGTATACTTCCTTTGAGAAAATAAAATGGTAATAAAATAAAATTTGTGTTTATGTGTGTGTGTTTAAGGAAATAAATCCCATCATATTTTGCTTTTGTCTTTCTGTATTGTTGGTTTATCCACATCTTATTATCTTAAAAAATGTTTTTCTATTAAGATGACTATCTCAAATCACGGAACTATAGTGTTGAGAACATAGGTTTTTAAGAAGTGTTTGATAAATTCATCTAAGTTAGGCTAAATTACTATATTAAAACTTCATATGGCTTTTTGTTATTATTTTGTTATTATTTTATTATTACTATTTATTATTTGATAATTAAGTATTATGTACTAAATTATAGTCTATGTTTCTAGTCTTTTATCTTATAAGCATGTAGTATTTTTTACTGATTGGTTATAGAAAACCAACTCTTCAGTATTTCAATGTGGGAATGAAATAATTATATACCTTAATATTTTAGAGTAAATTTTTCTATTGCATATTTTGGTGGTATCATATGATACCTTATTATTTACAAGCAAGTATGTATTATGATTTAGAATTGTATTTTATAGTGTTAAATATAATTTAGAAATATTTAGATGTCTTTATATCTAATCCAGCTACCTCAACCATAAAGTTTATAGAAATTTCTAAAATTTTTGGTTACTTATTACTTCTTAACTACAGGAAGCTGTCATATTTATAGATGCTTCCTTGTATTAGATAGTCAATAAGTCATATTATCAATATAATCATATTTATAGATGCTTCCTTGTATTAGATAGTCAATAAATAAAGTCGTATTATCAATGTAATCATCTATCATAAACAACTGTACTTTAATCATTTATATTATCATACTTTTGAATTTTGTTAAAAATATACTTGTGTTTTGTTAGATTATATGAGTTTGTAATTTGAGAAAATTAGATAGAATTTCATATAGTAAATAATCTTCAGGAAGAAATTTTTTTTAAAAATTACCTCATAATAGTTACAGACATTTTCACATACTCACATATATTGCTGTAAGTAATAATTTGAGTATGGATTTTCATTTAAAAGACAGAAAGGACTTAATATAGATATTTTTTCCCAAATAATTTCTTTAAAATGAAAAAACCTTGGAGGAATAGAGTATTTTTAAAATATTTTTTAATACAAAAAATGTTAACATGAAGGAAAATTAAACAAAATGTGAGTAAGATAAACTGGTTATGGTATCAGTGGAGTCCATGGTCAAATGCAATTAAAATTGTTTTCATACAATTAAAAACAACTTTTTAACTTATATGAAAAAAATCAAAGCAGCAAACCTTCATTTCTTACATCCAAAGAAAATACAACTTTCTATTTAGAAAGGCCATTGCTCCATGATAACATATAATTTGTATGATCTTACTTAATTGATGACTTCACACTAAAACCGTCTCTTTAAAGGGAAAGTTGGTAGAGGTTCAAGAAACAGTATTTCCTAACCCACCTCATTCTAAATTACAGCACGTTTTTCTTCCCTTTGCCAGAAAGTTCATCAAATTTTTAGACAGTGTGCTTACTCTGCTTTATTAAATGAGATGAAACGAGTGCATTTAAGTGTGTGTGATTTATTTTTTTAAAGTTTCAGTGCTTCAGCAAGAAGCTAACAAAAAAAAAAAAAAAGTCCAACATAGCAAAGAGATATAACAGAGGCATATTTAAATCTCTCTGAGAAGGAATAAAAACATAGCAGTATTTCCTTTCAACTTTTGTCCAATACATAATCATAGCTCATTTATTGGTAACTTTTTAGATGAGAAAAACTGTAGATAAGTTAAAGTCTCATATAAATGTGTCAACAATAACCTGTGACATAAATTAATAACATTCTCCTATACATGAACTTTAATTTGAGTTCAGTTTCTTGTTCTTTTTCACATTAAGAACATTTTCTTTGGGGCCAGCAGATGGCGGACCTGTTCTATCACTGGACTCCCACATAGCTGGCCATGGATCAAGTCCTGGACCCAGTGGCTTGAAACTCACATTGGGTGCGTGATGTCCTCCTGGGATCTGGAGGGGAATGGAGAAGAGACTGCAGCAAGGCCTTCCCCCTCAGAGGTGATTTCTCACTATCCCTTTTACAGTCTCTTTCTCTATTCCATGAGTGCAAGCATCTTAAGGCAAAAACCTCTTAAACAAAACAAACCAAAAAAAACTGACAAAATCCATTTTTTCTGCTCTTATACAATGCATTTAAATTAATCATTAAAGTTTGATTTTATCCTGTCTTTGAGTACTGAAAAATAAAAGTATGTATTTTATTTTTAAACATAAAGGTGATAAACTGAAGAGATTTCCTATTACTAAAGTATCACTATACTATCAGAAGTGATTTAATGATTTTATTTGTAATACTTGAATATTCATAAATATATCCAATTCTAGTTTTCTTGTTGTTCAGTACTATTATTGGTGATATCAGAGTTCTATATAGCTTGGATAACATGCATGAACGTCTTGTCTACTCTTTTCCTATATTCTGAAACATTTCTTAAAGGTTTCATGCAATTTTATTACTCACACATTCCATATATAATTCAAAGATAAGTTGGTTGGCAGGGTGAAATTGTAGCCCAAAAGAAACACACAAACCTCCTGAGTGAAACAAAACCAAAAGGAACTTCAAAATATAAGTGTATACATACTCAATTTCCACTCATACATTTTTTTTCCTCTGAAAATAAGGTGAGAGGTTACAGATGGCAAAACTGATATTTCTGAATCCCAATAACAGATTTATTTAAGAAAAAAAGTTTTTTTCATGTAATCATAAAACTCCCTTGGTAGAAAAATTACAGAATAGGAATCTCACAAATAAATCCCACTCCAATAAAATGACAAGTTAATTTTATGAGAAATGGAGAAAGACTGTTTTTGTCCCCCCACCCTTTCCTAGGGCATATTAAAAGTACAAGCCCTCATGAAAGGATAGAATTGCAGAGTGGTTTGTCTTCTGGCTGTCTCTGATTAGCTCCTTGGGTTTTAGTGAAAGGGGGAGAGCTGTAGGAATGCGGGGCCATTTCCATGGTGCAGCAATAATGCGCTGCTCCAAAGAAGCCAGACCCCACCGTCTCCCATGGTTTGAATTCCTGGCCCATCCGCTCAGCCTGAAACGCACAGGGCATGCCCTGCGCGCCCAAGGTCTGATGGGCTGGAGGACTAGAGAAAAGAGACCACAGATAAGACTCCCTAGAAGGCGCTCATCCCACTTTCTCTTTTCTCTCCCTCATATGAGCTGTCATGAATAAAGGGGAAAAAAAAGGAAAGAAAAAAGAATGTGGCCTGATTCTTAAAATAAAACGATGATTTAGGGACCAGGAAAGATTTAGGTCAATTTTTATTTGACACAGACCTTGGCAACTTTTAATAAATGAATGCTATTATAGATAGAACTTAATTATCCTGATTACAATACCAGAGGAGCTTCAGCTCTTCTACCATCTTCTGGTCAGAAAATATTCTCAAAAATACTGGAAATACAGGGTCTCTTTAAAGAAGAAAAACATGATTTATCTGTAATATAATTAGCAGTTTCTATGGCTTTTTTTCTTAAGAGACAATAATAGTTTTGATTCTTGAAAATGCTTAATTATATAAGGAAGGAAACTCAAGACAGAAAAGCAAATAATTTATAGCATAATTTTCAAAGTAATTAGCATTTCTGGAAAATGATTCTTGTTACACACCCTGTGCAATCTGCATGATCTTATTATCCCTTAAAAATAATCATTTAAAATTCAAAATTAGCTACCAGATTTTTTGCACTTTTCTAATTTCAATGTATTGAAAGTAAGTGGTTATTATTCATTCTGTTTTATTTTTTAATTATCTGTAGGATCACATCTACGTAAACTAAATAGTAGGAAAGTTGTTAGCTATACTTACATAAAATTTGAAAAGGTTTTCTTGTTTTAAAGATTTATTTAATTTAACTTTATTTGTTATTATTATTTATGTTTTAATTTTACCAAAGACAGAGAGAGTGAAAGAGAGAGAGAGAGAGAGAGAGAGAGAGAGGAAAGTGAGAAAGCAAGGCTGCCAGGTCCAGGACTCAAACCACTGTCTACTAGTGGGAGTCCAGCACCCCAACCATCATGCCACCTGCCAGCCCCTGGAGAAGTTTTCTGAGGTTTGGTAGGTTATCCTATATCAAAAACCTGTATCATAAACCTATAATTAAAATGCAAGTTTGCAACATAAAATTTAAAGTTGTAGTATACCTTGTATAATTTATGGTTTTATATTTGGGTATTATCATGCCTTTTGTATAAAAATTTACTTAGTTGATCTTTGTTTTAATTACTAGAGGGCACATGTGCTCACCAGAGAGAGACAGAGTGAGAGAGGAGGAGGGGAGAAAGCATCCCTCACTGGGGCTTGGCTACACCGCAATCCCTTCCCCTCCATCTCTCCATTCTGTCAGGATTTCAGGCGCACGTGTGTACACAGTGTATTTTCCAAGCCACTTGGGCCAAATCCAAACTGTGAGGTCAGCCATGTGGGACCTAGATATTTTAACTCCGAGGCCGTGGGGCCAACCTCACCTAGTTTTTCTTACTGAGAGTTTCTGACAGAAAGAATTTATAGGAAAGAAATAGTTATTACATGTTTAAATATTATGTTTTTTTTTTTTTCCTGAGATAGTTTTGCTATAGGGTGTGTGTACTCGTTGGCAAGATAGAGACAGAGGGGCAGAAAAGGAGAAATCACATCCTGCTCTCCACCCGCTCCCACCCCCCCCAAGGATGGCCACACCACAATCCCTTCTCCTTCATTCACCTGTTGGGATCTTGGGCATGCATGCCCACATGCCCAGCATGAGTTTCAAGCCTCCAGGTCTAGGACTCACCCACAGTTGGCCATGTGGGCATACAGTGACGTAACCATTATACCACCTGCTGTTCCCTATGTTGCTGTTTTATCACTCAATTTGCTATTTAAATAAATACTAGAAAAAAACTTTTAAAATATTAATTGTTTTTAGTTCCAGTGAATTACAGTTAGATGGTTCATTAACAATAACCTCTTCTGAAAAATAGCTTTTTGTTTCAATTACTTGAAATTTATATCAACCTTACTACTTTTTCTTTTTTATTATTCTTATTTAACAGGGCATGCAGTTGTAGAAGGCTTTCTAAGTCATCGTAAAGGTGCTGGTAGCTGTATTAATACGGTGTCTGGATGGAATGACTCAAGCAGTTTAAGTGGGGTCTTCAGTGATCATTTCTTGAAAATCCAATCTATCTGTTCAAAGGATACACTTAGTCTAAATTTCAATCTCCCAGTTTAAATGGAACAAAAGTCACTATTCTATGAGAAACAATGTTAGAAGAATTGCAAGTTTTCTACTACATTCCACTACGAGACACGAATTGAATTTAAATAATGAAAGCTCTGTCTCTCTCCTGTGCACACATACACATACATACATATAAATATATATATTTTTTGAGAGGTTTTTGCTGTAGGGCATGTGCACTCACCAGAGAGACAGAGAGAAACAGAGAGATAGAAAGTGAGAAGTCAACCCCCGAGGGGATAGACATGCCACAATCCCCTCTCCATTCTCTTCTCGGGATCTTGGGCATGCACGCATACACGCCCGTCATGAATTTAAGCCACTAGGTCAAGGACTTGAACCGTGGTTGACTTCATGGGAGTCTAGCAACATAGCCATTACGCTAACTGCTGGTCCTGCACACATATACATTTTTGTGTGCCAAAGTTGGGATATGTTAGTCTACTCAGGAAAAATGGGACAAGGTTATTGTGGCATTGACTATTCTTTAATAATCAAAGATGCGATATATTTCGGTAGCTTAGTGGAGCTAAATTTTCATGTGGGATCTTGATAGAGTACAGATTCTAACTCGACAGGGGTAGGTGTGCCCAGGGTTTCTGCATTTCTCACAAGTTCACAAGGGGTACGTGCTGCTCGTCTCAGGGCTACAGCTTCATACAAACTTAGTTATCAGTGACTTAAGCTATACATAAATAACACATTTTGTACATCATGTATAATAGAATCTTTTAAATTTGGGCAAATCTTTGCTTTTTAAAAAGTATGCCCCTTTACCTATCTACCAAGGCACTATATCTAACTTACTAAACATTTTCGACTGGAATGATATTTTGCAAACAGCAAAACTGTAAATATTTTTAAAATGGTAAACACCGAAATGAATGTGCTAGAAAGTGAACAAACCTAGAGATCAGAAAATATGGATTTAGTCTCCATTTTCATTGAATAGAGGGTTACTACTAATCTCTTTGCAGGTAACTTAGATTTGATCACTGGCAGGTGTCTACTCATAGGGTTTGGAGAAGAGGAGGTGATTTTACAGGAAGAAGATGAAATGCTACACAGACAGAAGACTTCTGTCGTTCAAAATTATTTCAATTATTTATTTATATAAGGATGCCAAATTTTCAACTCATTGCTTTTAATTACAAAAACTTTCAAATATTCAGTGTAAAGCATTAAATGTCACAGCATCTATCATCTGGCTGGTTCAATTTTAAATTTCTGCTGATACTTAGAATCTATTTTTGGTCTTTTTCAGTGCAGGCATTCTATTAACCCTATTTCCTATTTTTTTCTGTCATTCTGAGTGATAATATAAAATGGATTCTAAAAAAGGTACTTTTAAAACCAATTTAATACTTTCAGCTTCTTTTTGAATAAGTGCAAGTTTCTCTCATTTTAACAGCACTCAACAATAATTTTCCTTTCTTGTTTAATTTTGCCAGAGGGCAGGTGTGCTTGCCAGAGAGAGAGAGAGAGAAATAGAAAGAGAGGGAAA
>NW_006159975.1:342623-383334 GCF_000334495.1 Tupaia belangeri chinensis | reverse complement strand
CACTATGGAGAATGGTCACACTGTGATCTGTTCTCCTACACTTTCCTCTGCTTTTGGGATTGTGGGCATGTGTGCACATGCATCCAGTGTGTTGTTCAAACCACTGGGTGCTGATTTCACACCGCATGGTTGACCAGGTATGATTCAGCTCCCTTAACTACCAGGCCATGGGCTGGCTCAGTTTCAAATTTCTCCAGTATAGATTTAAGTTAAGTTCGGCTTACTTTCACCTAGGCTATTTCTATATACTTTCATGAAGTAAGTATTAAAAATACCTTGGATCATTATTACTGAGCAATACTGAGCTTTATATAATTACACAGTCATTAGAAAAAATGCCTTAGACCACCAAACAAGAAATAATATATTTATCAATTAAAAAAAGTAGTTTTGGGAGTCAGCAGGTGGCATGCGATATGGTTAAGAGTGCTGAATTCCCACAGGGTTGACTGTGGTTCAAATCCCGGACCTGGGGGCTTGCTTTCTCACTTTCCCTCTCTCTCTCTCTCTCTGACTCTCTATCTGTCCCTCTCTGGTCAAATTAACTAAATAAATACAGTTAAATAAAATAACTCTTTTTAAAAAAAGTAGTTTTCTTCATTTTTAAAATGATATCCCTCAAGAAATTACTGAGAATAGGACAAGCAGATGGCACAGCAGATACCTCATTAGACTTCCACATGGCCAACCATGGTTTGAGTCCTGGACCTGGTGGCTTGAAACGCATACTAGGCATGTGTGCATGTGTGCCCAAGATCCCAGAAAGAGAATGGAGGAGAAGGGATTGAGGTGTAGCCATACCCCCTCGGGGATGATTTCTTGCTTTCTGTCTCTGTCTCTCTCTCTCCAGCAAGCATATGTGCCCTAAGGCAAAAACCTCTACAACAAAGTGAAGTTACTGAGAACAAAAAATATTTACAGATTACATGTAAATAAAAAGGCATTTTAAAAATATGCAACAAATGGCATGTACAAGTTTATATAATAAAGTCCAAATAAATTAGAAAACAACTATAATGTTGTTTCTGCAATGACAGAAAGGAAAGGCAGTGCAACAATTACTATGCAACAATTTCATAATAAATACTGTTCTAAGTCTACTGAGATGGTAGAAGTTACTCTAGAAAACTACTCAGAACGTGACCAGCAGTTGATGTAATGACTGTGTCACTGGACTCCCATGTAGTCGATCTTGGTTTGAGTCCCCGACCCGGTAGCTTAAACTCACACCGAGTGAATATATGTGCATGCCCACCCAAGATCCCAAGAGAAGAAGGGATTGTGGAGTGGCTATCCCCCCGGGAGGTGATTTCTCGCTTTCTGTCTCTCTGTCTCTCTGTCTCTCTGTCTCTCTAGCAAGCCCACGTGCCCTATAGCAAAAAACCTCTCCAAAAAAAAAGTAAAAAATAAAAATAAAAAAGCTACTCAGGACATGTATTTTTAAAGCATGTATTCAGCCATTACTTTAAATAATAAAACCAGAAATCTCACAGCAAATAAAACCCATTCACTCTTTGAAAAAGTACCTGTGCCAAAAACCAACATTATTACAATAATTTCTTAGTTATCATATTTCAGTGGCTTTCAAAGTTCAGAATTGCCTCAAAAAATCCTATTTTTTATAGATAATGGTCCAGGTCATCAATTATCAAATTTACAATAGCAAAGAATGCTATTTCCGGTTTCTTGCCACTCTCAATTTTTCTTTAACCATTGATCTCTTTTTCATCTCATAATTTTTGCTATGAACTTCCTTAAATTATTTTTGTAAATAGAAATCTGTATCACTGATATAGCATTCCTTAAAAATTTACTGTTATGTTATGCACAAATACAACCGTTTTCCTAATTTCAACTGATTTCCATTGTTTTCCTCAAAACTTAAAAAAAGAGGTTTTAAAATTTTTGTCTTTTTGACCTCTGTTCTACACATCTTCTCTAAGAAAACAACTGTATATAGTTGGATAAATGCATCCTCCATAAATTGCCATATCCTTTATTTTATAGTGAAGTCCCCATCCTTTGCTCCCAATCAAGTGTACCAAAAACGTATGCTCCATTAAAAGGGATATGGATAATAACTCCTCCATACTTTTTATTTTTAATGTAACAATTCTTGATACTTAGTGATTGCTCATTTATTTAAGCTATTGCCAAAAGTCACTGGGTACTTTGAAGATGTAGCTCCTTCACTGTGTTACCATGTTCAAGAAGACAGAAAACAACAGCAGGGGAGAGAAGGGATAATCTATGAAAGTAATTGAAGTGGTGATAAATCTATATTGTATACAGGTAAATGGAATCACTAATGAATGAGACAAGAAGAGATAGAATCAGTGAAACAAAATATACTCATTATAAAAACAATTAAATATAGGAACTGATAAATGGTAATTGAATAGATTAATTTTTATCATAAATATCTAATTTTAACATCTTATTGATAATGTAGCTATTTTATCTCTGTCATATCAGATAACCTGGTATCTTAATTGTTTTTACTGATAGCCATATGGTAAGATATAAAATGGTAATCTTTGTAATGGTAAAATGGTACAATATAAAATGGTAAGATATATAATGGAAAAATGGTAATCGCAGGAAGTAACATGTGTTCTAATAAAGTTTGCAATCCTCTGGACCTATAAAAAATTCTTAAATATGACTCACATCTAACCTATGTTACAAACTTCATGGCTGAATTATAAGGTAGAAGACTTTAGGGGCCAGCAGATGATGTGGTAGTTAAGGGTGCTAGACTCCCAAATGGCTGACCATGGTTTGAGTCCTAGACCTGGCAGCTTGCTTTCTCACTTTCCCTCTATTTCTCTCTCACTCTGATAAAATTAAAGTAAATAAATACATAAATAAAGGTAATAAAAGAATTCTTTAAAAAGATAGAAGACTTAATGGTGTAATTTGTACTTATTTATTTTCATTTCTTATGTAAGTTTGTTTTGTTGTTTATTTCTTTAGAGAGATTTTTGCTATAGGGCACGTGCAATCATGGAGAGACAGAGAGATAGAAAGAGAGAAATTACCCCGCAGGGTGGATGGCCATGCCCAAATCTCTTTTCTTCCATTCTCCTCTTGGGATCTTGGGCAGGCATGCATGTACCTTGCGTGAGTTTTAAGCCACTGGGTCTGGGTCTTGAGCCATGGTTGACTATGTGGAAGTTTAACAATGTAACTATGACACCATCTGCTGGTCCCCTGACATTGTAAGTTTTGTTATGGTGATACATGTTGTTCCTTTTATTTGAGTGATGATAACATTTAATAAAGAAATTATTATTAACTAGTAAGAATTATTCTTTTTTTCCTTTTCTCCCTTCCTCTCATGTTTCATTGCAGATTCCTTCCAAAAAGTTGAGTAATTTGTTTTTTAAAACTTTCTTTCCCTTTATGATTTCCTTTATATCCTATCCTAGAGATGGGGAAATAAATACTTAATACTTTCCAGTAATCGATTAGGATAGTAATTATTTAGTTTCCTCAGTTGAATTAGAGTGTTCAGAAGAAGTTTTGCTTTGCTAGTACTATCAGAAAATTATTTACCAATGGACTAGTAATATCTTTTGCTTACAAGCTACAATCCTCACAAGGGCAGTTTAGGAATACATGAGTGGTTTACAGGGAGCTCTAAGAGATAGAGCTGCCACATACTTCTACAAAATCGAGGTGACAAAATTAATTAAAGTAATAAGAAATTTGGTAGAAATTTTGCAAACAATCATGATGTGACTCTTTCCTTCTTTGACCCTGTCACTGCTCATCAACACCGCATGACTTTTGTACTACTCAGCATGGAAGGGAGTAGTACATTGTTTGTTCTGCGTCCTGCTGCCATTCTCCCTGCTCCAGCTAATCTTCCCAATTGCTTTCTGTAAGTTTCTTTTGCTCAGGAATTAGTACACAACACACAGCAAGGGAAGTAAAATTAAATGTAGTTAAAGGAAAAAGTAAGTAAAATTATTTCACACTTTATGATTCATTAAAACTATGGGGACCAGCCGTTGGTATAATGACTATGTCGCTGGACACCCATGTAGTCGACCACAGTTCAAGTCCCAGACCCAGTGGCTAAAACTCACATAGGGTGTGTGTGCACGCATGCCCAAGATCCCGAGAGGAGAATGAAGGAATTGCAGCGTGGTCATCCCCCCGGGGGTTGATTTCTTGCTTTCTATCTCTCTGTCTCTCTGTCTTTCTGGCTAGTGCACACACTCTATAGCAAAAACAAAACAAAACAAAACACCTCTCCAAAAAAGAAAAAATAATCATTATCTCAAGGTATCTCAACACAATTACATTATAATTTTATTATTTGGGCACTGATTGTTTGAATAGAGTTGGCTATCAATAATTATTTCTTTTCTCCCTTGTTTTTAAACAGGAAATAAAGAGAAATAACAGTAATATAAAAGGAAGGTCAAAGTTTGCTCTCCCTTATGGCAGATGGAACTGTTTACTAATTTCTCTTCAAAGTATTTAGTATAATTACTGTAAACACATAAAAGTAATTCATCAAAGATATCCATTAATTTCTTGATTCATACTAGCCTTATAAAATATTTTGCAATTTAAAATATCAATATGACTAGATGTTCCTTTAATTTATCTAATAATGAGTAAGATTTGTGGTATCAATATGTTTCCTTTTCTATCTTCAGAATTCATTTTTGTTTCTGTTTTGACTAAAAACATAATTTTTTTTGCCTCTGCCACATGGGCATAATTTCTTCATTCTTAAGTGTATTTTAAAAATATATTTGATAAACACTGATTCTATGGGTGTTAAAGTTATTAATTTAAAATCAGTCAAGTATTACTTCAATTTTAGGATAAGTGACATTACAGTTCACTAACTCTACATGGGTCAGAACAGAATCTGCACGCCAAGACACAACTATATAATTTAAATCCTCTTGCATAGTGAGCTGAAAAGATTGGGCAGATCTCAAATGCAAAACTAAATCTGTTGCCTTAATTTCTCATGGATGTTTTGTTAGGAGTTTCTAAATGTATACATGGGATAGCTCTCTTTAATACTCAATCCCTGTTATATTTTAAATTAGTAATTAAACAAATGAGATTGTTTGGACTTAGAGTTTAGAAAAACTTATAAATATATTGAAGAGACATGGTTTTGATGGGCCTCTTATGCTATCAACCTACATTAAATCCCCCAAATAGTTATAATTTGGCAAATCATCAAGTAAAATAATAAAAAACTACACTTCTAATTTAAAAATCCATATTGATTCATAATGTCACTACTAATACTAAGTTGTAATTTATTTTATTTTTAAAAAGAATTATCTAATCTTATTTATAATTATTATTATTTAAAAATTTGCTACAGAGTATGAGTGCTCACCAGAGAGAGACAGAGAGAGAGAGAAAGAGAGAGAGAGAGGGAGAGAAAGTGAGAAAACAAGCTACCAGAACTGGGACTCATACTGTGTTGACCATGTGGGAGTTCAGCACCTTAACCACCACATCACCTGCTGACCCCTTTCAATTTATTTTCAAAAGCATGGTTTATTTATTTATTTATTTATTTTAGGTTTTTGCTATAGGGTTCATGTGCTCAGCAGAGAGACAGAAGAGGGAAAGTGAGAACCTACCCTTGGGTGGATAGCCATGCTTCCATCCCTTCTCCTCCATTTTCCTCCTGTGATTTGGGATGCATGCACACATGCCTAACATGATTTTCAAGCTGCAGGGTCCAGGACTTGAACTCTAGTCGGCCATGTGGGAGTTCAGCACCTTAACCATCATATCACCTGCTGGCTCCTACTTTTGAATCACTAAAAAAATAATAGTGGGGGCTAGACAGTGGTACAGTGGTAACATGATGTTTGGTGAGGCTGACCCATGTAGGAAGGTTCTAGGTCTTTTTCCAGAGATTCCACAAGTGTGCCCATGATGTAAGGCTCACTGAGACTGGGGCAGATCGAGGCATTAAGACCTTGATAGAGGTGCTATCACTATCTGTCTCTCTCACTCATGGAAGGAAGAAACTAATTAATTTAAAAAATAATGGTACCAAATGTATAATGGTGTACAATTAAAAATATGTGATGACACAAAAGTGGGAATCGATACAAAGCTAACGTAGAGTTGGAAGGCAGAGACAGGTGTAAAGGGGGGCTTGATTTTCTCTTGTCAAGTTTCTTAAGTCATATACTGATCCAGATATTTCTATCTTAATTATGGTCTTTTTTGAGGGCATCAAACATACTTACATTTGCCTGATTAATATTATCAGAAAGCATTTTAAAGGTCATTTGAGTGGATTGTGTTTCATAATTTGTATTTAGTTAATAGATGGAGCTTAGAACACTTTAATGGTTTTCACCATGTGTAAGTAAGCTTGCAATAAGTATGTCACTAAGCTTAAAAAACGTTCTTTTTTTGGAAGCAAAGGAGTAGATTTATTTTCATCAAAATGAGCAGACATCGTTAGGCAAAATATCATGTATGTATAGATTCAGTCTCAGGAAAGGGCATAGATTACTATCACTTCATCTGGTCTTGTTTTCCTTAAGCTACTTTCAGTGCTTTTCTGGAAATATGTGACTGCTCAGTTAAGCTAGATTGTACATTTGACTACATTTTTAGTGACTTGATATATCTAGGTATTTTTATTGTTCCATTCTTTGAAATTCTTACATAAAAATAATAGTGGAGGCTAGACAGTGGTACAGTGATAACATGATGTTTCCACATTTATTTTTTAGTTCATAATGATAATCATTATAAAACCAGTTAACATCCACTGAGGTTTTTATCTTGTTTCTTTGCTTTTGTTGTAGTAGTATTCAATACTTGTATACACAATTCTCAAAAATATCAAAAGAAACTATTAGTTATTTCATTTTATTTTAAATAGGAAGTGATCATGAAGATATTACACCAACTCTCTACAGTACCCACGTTAGGCTGGAGGGCTCCAGAAGAGCCATGCTCTTAAGCACCTTCTCAAGGATTACAGATGCGGGGATAGAAGGTGACATGGTGGTTAACGCTCTGGACTCCCACATGGCTGACTACAGTCAGAGTTCCAGACCTGGCAGCTTACTTTCTCACTTCCCCTCATTCTTTCTCTGTATTTCTCTGGTGAGCGCATGTGCTCGATAGTAAAATCAAATAATAATAATAATAATAAATAAAATTAAATAATTCTTTTAAAAAAGATTACAGATGATGTCTGCTTATGAGAAAATTTTAAAATATAACTGTGATATGGCAAGAGAAGTGATTTTCCTGGAGTCATAAATGCAAATCAATGTCTTCTTAACCATTTTAGTGGAAATAATTTCAATAGAGAATTAACCTACTGGTTTATATATTTAAGCGGTAAGGATTGTATTTACTAGAGGTAAATTAATGCTGACGAAAACACATTTTGAAGAAAACTGACATATTGAGTATTGCAATTGGCGAACATGGTTGATCTTTTTAAATTTCACTCAGCAGCAATCTGTACTGTCCAGTGAAATCATGTTTAACAACTAATATTAAATTTACTCCTCATATTATATTTTTGAATCATCTAAAACATAGTTTGCTTAAAACTATCCATTTTGTAAGACAAATAATAGTGTGATCAAATGTACAAAAGAAAATGAAATAAAAAATAAATAAAAAAGATTTAAAAAAGAAATATTCACTTTGTAAGCTAAATAGCGTGATTGAATGTATAAAAGAAATTGAGATTTTTAAAAAGTTGAAGAAATAAAATAGGTACATTAATAAAGAAATATTTAAGACACTATCGTACTGCAATTTTGCCTGAGTTATCAAACATAATGTCATTGTTTCATCTGCTTATTTTGTTAGACCAATGTGATTAAAAATATTGTATATAGTATTTTAATGCTACACCTAAATATTTCACATATTCTTCATAAAAAATGCCCTTTATAATGATAGTAGTTATTAATTAAAATATAGGTTGAGAACTTTTTTTTTTTAAATCACTCGCCAGGGGGGATGGTCACACTACAATCCCTTCTCCTCCATTCTCCTCTCGTATCTTGGGCACGCACGGACACGCGCCCAACGTGAATTTCAAGCCGCCGGGTCCGGGACATGAACTGCGGTGGACTACGTGGTAGTCCAGCGACATAGCCATTATGCTAACTTCTGGTTCCCAATTTGAGAACATATTTAAAAAGATAAGCATAAACTTCAGAGTGGCCCATTATATTAATTTATTAAATGTGCTTAAGTAACTATGTGTAGAGAGAGTATAAAAATAACAGCATAGTATGCCAGCGGGTAACATAGAGGTTAAGGCAGCTGGATCCCACATGGCCAAGTCTGCTGTTCAAGTCCCCGACCTAGTGTCTTGAAATTATGTTGGGTATGGGTGCAGGTGTGCTCAAAATCCCAAGAAGAAAATGAAGAAGAGACAGTGGTGTGGTCATTCCCACTGAGGAGTGATTGTTCACTTTCTCTTTCTCTCTCTGGAAAGCACATGTAGCTTATAGCAAAATACATAAATAAACAAATAGCAACAGCAAAAAACATAGCTACTATGAGCATTTGCCACATTATTAGATATTGTTCTATATCATGCACTATCAGAAAAACAGTATGAGATTTTATTTATTTATTTATTTAAAAGGTTTTTGTTAGGGCACATACACTTGTGGGATAGAGAGATAGAAACGGTGAGAGGGAAAATGAGAAATCACCTCCTGGGAGGATGGCCACATGCTGAAATTCTGTCTCCTCCATTCTCCCCCTGGCATCTTGGGCACGCATGCATATGCACCTGGTGTGAGTTTCAAGCCTCTGGATCTGGGACTTGAACCACAGTCAGCTATGTGGAGTCCAGTGACATAACCACTATATCATCTGCTGTACTCCCCCCCTTTTTTTTTTACAAATAGCATATATGCATAGTGAACAATATAAATTATTCCCAAAGTTGCATAAGTAATGGCTAGCGGGTCCAGGGTACAATCTGAGGGAGTGTAACTGTAGTATCTACAAAGCAGATTCATTGGCGTGTTTCTTATTTCATGCATCCTAGAGTATGAGTGCGTTAGCCTCTGTGATGAATATAAAAATGCATCTGTGTGCTCTTGGGATTCAAGTGGGAACATTTAAAATCCACTGGAAAAATGGTAAGGTTAAATGAAAAAGATAGTAAATTTGAGGACCACTGACTCTATCTGAACTGGGTATATTAGTGCTTGATACTGGAGCAGCCACTTAGGACTAGATGATAAAGAACTTGGCAGGCAGCAAAATCTGGATTCAATTCACTTGTAAAATGAGAGATATAAATGATTTTTGAATGGGAAAATATTGTGATAGCAATCAGGGCTATTTAGGGAGACATTTACCAGTTATAGCTAAAAGGAAATAGTATACATGGCTTAAATCTTACAAAAATTAAGCACAATCAATAACTTTTTTATTAAAACAGATTTTGACCAAAAACTTCATCCAGAATACTTTGTCTTAAGCTTGCAGACATAATCTTTTGCCATAATTACTTAGTTTGATTTTTTAAAAAATAAACAGAATATGAGACTGGCAGGTGGCAGGGTGGTTAAGGAGTTGGACTCCCACATGGCCGACTGAGGTTTGAGTCCTGGACTTGGCAGCTTGTTTTCTCACTTTGCTTCTCTTACTCTGGTCAAATTAAAAATAATAATAATAATAAGTGGTGACTATTCCAAAGCCACTAGAAAGTATTAAGTACAAACTTTACAATCTTTTGGCTATTTTTTATTTGGGGGTTTAACTTTCATTTAAACTAGGGTGGTCTAGAAAGTTGGTACATACTGTAAAATAATTACATGCCTAATGAAATGAAGATGTCATTTTCCTAATTTTGATATCTCACTATAGGCATTTTTAAAAATTAAAATCAGATGTGTTCATACAGATAGCTGAATTGATTTCTATTTGTTAGTAATGTACTATTATTCACAAACATTCAAATCCTTTAGGGCTAATGTAAAATAAAAGGAGGCTTATATCTTAAATGTTATTAAAATTATATACTTAAGTCTGTAATTATTTCATCACTGTGAAAGTCCAATCAAACTAATAAATTATACAATTAATGTATTTGAAAACATTAAAATAATATTAAATAGATAAAATTGAATAAATAATTACAAAATAAACAGAATATATATATTTTCCATTAGTCAACATGTTTCTTTAAGGATTAATTACATGAAGAAGCTAAAGATTATATCTTCTGTAATAGTGGGGGAACAAACATTTTATCATGATGGAAAGACATGTTCTTTATAGCTGTATTTTTTAATTTATATATTATCATATGACAGGAGACATCGTAATTCCTATCTTCCATTCCGAAAGCTTCTGAAGTCTTCTACTCTGAAAGTATTTGTATCAAGACTACATCAAATATTTAATAATATCTTAAACTTATTCCTTCCACTCAGAGTGATTAGAACGTAACAAGTGGCTTTTTTTCTGGTCAAAACTATTCATGCCATTAAAATTCAGAGGCATTGCTTCCCGTCATTCAGCTTTATCTGGCTAAGATCCTTTAATTCCCTGGCCCCTGCTGTTGGGGAGCTCTAGGCTCATCACACTTAACCTCTGCCTAGGCTTCTCAGAATAGAATTTGTTTCACTCCATTCATAGCTTCAATGGTTGAGCAAGCCACACGCAAGTGCACACTGGTCTTTTACCCTGAGCACACTAATCTGATTGTTTTTCCACTCTACAAACTCTGGGTCAACAATCAAGCTGCCGCCAGAAACTAATTAATTTGCAAACAGGCTTCTGTTTTCACAGAGGGAAAGCTTTTGAGAGCCATGTCAGGGAGGCCGGTCACACCATGGTTACACGTATTGTCATGGCATCCACTTCTCTGGGTAAATCTCTTGCTTGATGTCACTGCACACAGGAACCCGATTACTCAGTCAGCAGTAAATCCCTATTGAGGCCCACTGAGCTCTGAATGTAGTGACTTTAGAAGAGGAAATTGGTATGGACAGGCTCTGTATTCATTAAACTGATGGCGAGACAAGAGAGAGAAAAATGTAAAAAAAAAAAAAAAAAAAAAAAAAAAAAGAGGGGGAAAAGAGAACGCGGCTTTAATTTAAAGAATTTTCTAATGTATTGCCTCATTTTTAAAAGTTTTAATCAATTTTAATTTAAAAAGTAAGACTACCTTAAGTAAATACACTTAAAAATTATTTTTCTACTGTTATCATTCAACTGTTGGTTCCTAAATAAGTGAATCAAAATTTGGGACTAATATGTCACATTTGCTAAGTGTACTTTTTAGCCCATAATTCAACAATATTAAAATAGCACATCCTAACAATTTCAGCCAGGTACATTTTTGAAGAGGCCTGAAAAATAGAATCAACTTCCAAACATATTACAATCATGAGTTCATTTTTACTCTAAAGCTTTTTATCATTTTTTTTGTTAGTGAAATGTTATTTAAAATAAAATTGGCTAAATGTGATGTTCCCTTAGATGAAAATCAACAAAGAAGATCTTTAAAAAGTTCAAGTAAAAGTACATTTTGGTAATTTAAAAAAAATTAAAATATGTGTAGATATTTTTATTAAATTTATCATCATTTGGAAAGTAGAATAATTTCATGATGTGTGTTTAGTTATTGAAAAGATTATACGAAAAAAGAAGAAAAAAAAAAAAAAAAAAAAAAAAAAAAAAAAAAAAAAAGAGGAGGAAAAAGGAAGCTGGCTTTAATTTAAAGAATTTTCTAATGTATTGCCTCATTTTTAAAAGTTTTAATCAATTTTAATTTAAAAAGTAAGACTACCTTAAGTAAATACACTTAAAAATTATTTTTCTACTGTTATCATTCAACTGTTGGTTCCTAAATAAGTGAATCAAAATTTGGGACTAATATGTCACATTTGCTAAGTGTACTTTTTAGCCCATAATTCAACAATATTAAAATAGCACATCCTAACAATTTCAGCCAGGTACATTTTTGAAGAGGCCTGAAAAATAGAATCAACTTCCAAACATATTACAATCATGAGTTCATTTTTACTCTAAAGCTTTTTATCATTTTTTTTGTTAGTGAAATGTTATTTAAAATAAAATTGGCTAAATGTGATGTTCCCTTAGATGAAAATCAACAAAGAAGATCTTTAAAAAGTTCAAGTAAAAGTACATTTTGGTAATTTAAAAAAAATTAAAATATGTGTAGATATTTTTATTAAATTTATCATCATTTGGAAAGTAGAATAATTTCATGATGTGTGTTTAGTTATTGAAAAGATTATACACATACCTATGAGGGATCCTTTTGTTATTGAGAGAACAATGTTTCTCAGTAATAGATTCATGAGAAAACACAATAGGTAATTACTAACCTGCATGTAGGTCCGGATGTAAATGCTTTTAAGTATTACATATTGAAGTTTCAGCTTAATTTTAGGAATAATAACTATAAATAAAATAATTTTTATTTGTGTGATTTTAAATATTAATGCCTCAGAATTGTTAATTAATGAATATAGGAATAACTTGTAGAAGATATCATTCAAAAGTGAAAAAAAAATCACGTTTGTTTCTTTTATAGGCTACAAAAACATGTGTTATTACTGTCATCATTTTAACTGAATGATCGTTCAATGTTTTTAATACTCATCCTCTCATATAACCATCAAGTAAGGTTTACAGAGGTCTTTTTCTCCAAAGGTTAGAAAAACATTACTCAGTTACTGAAGCCAGAGAAATAGCCCAAAATGACATCAAGAAGTCTGACAGGATGCTCAACTAAATGACTCATTTTACTTTTTAGTGAAAAATAAAATTGGAAATTCTGACAGTGTTAAAGCTTCCAAAGATGGCAGAACTAAAATAGGTAAAAGAGGTAGAAAAGTAATTCAAGTTTGAACATCCAGTCCCATGTAATATTAATTTAAGCACTCCTAGTTGATTGTAGTTATAGTCATAGTTCTTGTTTCTATTTTTATAGTCATAGTTCTTGTTTCTATTTAAAAAAAAAATTTCTCGTGGAGAAATTTGAATCTTAAGAGAACATGAAATATCCTACTACATGACCACAGAGGAAGCTAGGCTGATTCCAATAAGGGCAGACCATGGCGGTATGAATGTTACAAGTGAGAGGAAGTGGAGTGATGACTTGCATACCATTTCAATTACGGAAAAAAGCAAGTGGGTTGGTCTATCCACAGGCACGAACCTTTTAGGAAATTCCACTAAAAGAAAACAGGTCTTCCTGAAATGAGTGGGAAGGTCTCACACTCTGGGCTTTGTAATTAGGTCTGTTTGTGTTCACTGGGCCTTGGCTCTCTCAAGGATCCATGCGGTTTCATATATTAAGCCCAACTCTCGCTGCCCTTTCACCCTGACTCAAGTCTAATCACTCACAGAATGATTCTGACAAAACTGCCCAAGCATGCTCCACCCAGTGGAGTAGGACAGGGGATACTGAGACCATTGATGTTTATTAAGTGCTCACTTTATGCCAAACATTTGTTCAGCACTTTTTTATACACTGCCATTTTTTTCCCTCAAATTATAGGAATTTTCTTTTTTATCCCACATTATAACATTATTCTTTGATTAAATGTAAGAGCCAAAATAGAGGTAAAATGTTATCTTATTGTGAAACTGTAGTCTTTCCTTTAAATCATGTGATACCCTAATATTAATCCAAGACACAAACAGTATTGGAAAGCAGTGTCCATCAAGTAGAGAAGTAAATGCAGGCTAACCATTTATCTCCTGTAATGAACAGCTAATACATGCAATAATTAGGTGGTAGTATTTACATATTACATGGTATAAAATGATTATTATAATAGCAGCATAAACTTGTTTCCTTATCATAAATATATAGACCTTTAATAAGTTTTGATGCTATTAATTAGCTGAATTAATTGAAGTTTAAAATAATCTACCATTGAGAGGATTTATATAGCACAAGGAAAAAAACAAATGAATTTCAACATAGCAAGTCCAAGTCTTACTAGTACATTTTCTGAAATCAAAAGGTTTTTAACCTTTGACAACCTTAACTTAGAGTTTACTGTAAATCATGAGAATTTTCGAAAAGCTACATTATATATTAATATGTAAAAAAGAAAAAAAATCCATCTCTTTAAGTTTCTTTATCTAAAAGCATTATGCACTCCTAATCTTTCCTGTTAAACTGAATTTAAACGTTTATTGGCACTATCATAAAATGTAAATTGAATAGTACTTATGAAAGTAATAATATCGTATTTTAAAAAATCAAGATATTCGAAGGTCTAATTCTAGACTAATGTTTTATTTTTCTTCAGCCGGAACAAAAATCTAAAAATCATCCAAAACAAGTGGAATGATTTTTTTCCCCAAGAGTTGAATTAATTTGGGAAAAGTAAAGTAAGTCTTATGACGAATTAATTTTAATAATCTAGAAGACCTTTGGAAAAAATGCCGGGCCATGTATTACTTATGGTATGACAGATGACTGTGTAGTCTGTGCTGATGACGCCAAACTCATTTATTTTATACATGTGACTGTAAACCTCATGTTTCCACGTTTATTCTGAAAGGGTTTTTCATTTCAGGAGGCTTGTGAATCCCAGTGCCTTAGTTCTATTTCAAATAGCCTGCCTCCTCCGTCCTGCAGTGGTTCTGGTTTCTGCACCCTGTCAGATGTAACCTTTGTGCTAATTTGGAAAAATCAGTTCTCACATTTAGTGCTGAGAGACTGATAACTGAATTCTCAAATGAACCACACATTTTCAGAGATGAAGTACAGAGCTGTGGACAATGACTGTGTTTTCCCACAGTGTAAATTCTTCAGACTCAGCTGTCAGCATGCGAGTGTGCAGCATAAAAGCTGCTTTAGCTTGATGACTTTTTCCATCCAAGGCCATAAAAGTGAAATGGATACTATACGCTCCTTTATGTTATTCCATCTTCTAATGAGATTTTTGTTTCTCAGGGACAGTGAGAGCCTGTATGCCCTTCAGAGTCTTAGATCAAAGTCTCCTCCTTGATGAATAGAAAAACAAACATTTTCCCCTCCCACACAAATATTTCAGTTTGAAAAAATACCAGATAATAATATTTAAAGAGACATTTTTCCCATTAATTTTGCCTTTACATACATCTTAGCTTTAACACTTGACAGCAGATATTCCAAGACAGTCTGGGCTTTTAGAGTTTTAACACCTAGTCTTCTCTTCATCTCAGCATCTTTTCCTTGAAGAGGCTTCTAATTTCCCAGGTGTACACTAAGGTACTACTAGAATGCCTTTGCCTCCAGTAGAGGAGGATTCAACTCTGCACAATACTCTTTAATTAACGCAGTGTTTATATGCAATCGTGAGAGATCTTAGGCATCATCTGCATTTAAAACAACAATGGGGAAGTGATGCCCAATTTAGAGAAAACTTGAGACAGTAATAAATAGACTTGGGAAGCTAAGAGAAGTGACTGTCTTAAAGAGAATGGGCTAGCTCATAGTGATAAACACTGCTAGAGAGATTGTCTAGATGGAGACTGATTAAAAAGCTATAGGATGTCCCTGGTAACCTTTGGAGAAACAGTGCCATGAGAATAGACTAAGATGAAAGTCAGGTTGCCAGTGGCTAAAGGTGGTGAAAATGTTGAGGAAACAAGTCTTAAAAAGGCTATGATCTTAAACATACAGAGACTCTGTGGTATATCATCATTAAGAGGAGGATTTTGCATGGGATTGACAAGCATGATTTTAGGTCACTTTGCAGTATGTGCTATATCAGAACAAAATTGTCACACACAATTTTGGCTGTGAAGTTTCAGTGAGATCTAGAGGCAGACTTGTGATTTCTCTCTCATAAACCAATGAAAGAAGGAAGTGATAAAATGAATTTTGGAGTTTCCATAAGTAGGGCAGGAAAAAAAAGTGTGGCAAAAGTTCAAAGAATGAATTAATTAAGCTTCTTACTGAAACTGTAAGTAGGCCATAAACCGTACACTTCATTCTTATTAACGTGGCATGTGAAAACAGAAAAAGTTCATGGAGAAGAGATTAGTACTGGGCAGCTCTACTCTGTAAATTTGGAAACAGATATAAATTCAGGTAACTAAGCCATAATATAAAATAGCCAGGATAGTAGAGTTGAGGCCATTTTAAAAATCTTTGATGATTGTATAAATGAATAATCAAAAAAAAAATTCTAATAGGAGTGTACATATATTCCCTCTCCTGTCATATATAATGAGTATTTCGTTAAAAATCTGAATAAAATTAGTATTTATTTATTAATTTATTTTAAGTACATACGTTTTGTGCATTTCCTGTTGCGCTAAAATGATGTATATACCAAAAAGAATACATTAAAAGCCTAATAATGATAAAGCATCCACTTAATCACTAGTTGAGTTAGTGCTTGCAGTTCAGGAAATGGGTTTTTGTTTCAAATCTTAAACTACTGGGCCTTAATTTCCTCACCTATAACATGAGGTAAAGGATCTTAGGAAGACTAAAGGTAAGTCAAGTAAAATGATAAAAATGCCCTTTGAGATTTTGAAAACACCTTCAGTGTAAAGCTATGAGCCTTATATTAGTTTTTAAACATTAAATCATCTAAATGATGATACTCTCAGGCAATAACGAGGCATGAATTAAAGAACACTGTAGTATGAGATGTGTAGCGGTGTCCTTGTAATACAGGCTGGGCAAGTCGCCTTATCTTTTTCCACTGCCTCCCTTCCGTAGCTCTAGCCCAGATCGCTTTCTTTCTATCACTAACTACTGAGAAACTTCAACTCTGGCACAAAACAAATATTTCCCTGAATTTTTAATCTCTCTTTTCTTTTTGTCCAACTTTCTCACACCCACAGTGATGAAGTCACCTCCATTAGCTTAACAGCATACTAAATCTCAAGTCATACTATCCACACTACAGAAGGAAAGTTCTCCCATGATTTAATGCAGTTCCACAAGCTGCATGCCTGGGTTCCTGCACGCACCACCTACCATTGAGCCACCTGGAATCATGCTGCTCTGTCCTGATTGGGTGGTGGTGCCCCAGAGTTCGGAAGATAGCAAAGTCTCGCCCCATAAAATCAGCTGCCGTTCCAGAGTATAATTCTCCATCTGTGTTGTGACAAAATAAAATCATATACATATACTTTAATTCAATTAAGGCAAGCAAAATAAGACAAACAAATGAAATGCAAGTTTCATGTTATGTTCTTGCAAGCTGAAGAGGAAACAGAAATCTGCATCGTTATACAAAGCTACTAACATTTTATCCAATGTCTTTATTAAAAGGGATATTTTACCAAATTCACTGATTAAGTTGCTGACATTTTATGGAGTATTGACTTAGAAAATGTGAATAAATTTGATTCTGTGGACATTGCCAAACATGAAATTCTATTCTTTTCCACTATGCCAAGTGACAAACATAAAATGACATATACAAACTAATTTATTACACTGTGTATATTTATATTATATTATAATATATTATCTTATATTATAATATATTTATATATATAAAGCTGATGATTCTTTTCCTAAAATAATTATTTTATTTAACTTTATTTATTTATTTGACCAAAGAGGGACAGAGTGAGAGAGAGAGGTCAAGAGAGTGAGAAAGTGAGAAAGAGAGAGTGCGAGCGAGAGAGAAAGAGAGATTGCAAACTGCCAGGCCCAGGACTTGAACTGTGGTTGGCCATGTGGGAGTCCAGTGCTGTTAAACACTATGGTATCTGCCAGTCTCTTAAGTAAATGATTCTAATATCTTTATTTAGTAGGGTAAGGTATCATTATAACATCTTGTTATAGCTTTTATTTTAATGTCAGTTAAATACTTTATGTATTGGGTTGTTTTTCTATGTAAAATGCCTCATGACTTTCTGATGACTCAAAATTGCTTGGAATCTGAATCTGAATTAATGATGTTTTGCTATGATTTAGAAAGTACTGGTATAGTCCCTGCTTTTTTTTTTTTTTTTTTTTTTTTTTTTTTGATTGTATCTTGTATAAGTGTTCTAACTTGGCATGAGTTCTCAAAAAGGTCAAACCTAAGTCCACCACAGGGCCTTCAGAAATGTGTCTGATGAGGAAAGTTTTGACAAACTCAGGCCATAATTATTGCAGTTTTGACTCATTATTACTTAAACTGAATTAACTCTAGGTCAGAGTTTAATACTGAGGAAATCATAACCAGAAGGTAAAGAATAGAAAGGAAACAAAGAAAAGGAGGAGAAAGAAAAGTTAATATTTGGTAACTACACTCTGCTCTTGTCAGGCAGTCAGGAGCTGCCTTGACACTTTCAAATTATCTCAGTTAGTTCTGTCAACGACCCCATGACATAAACAATGTTATCCCTATTTTACAGTTTAGGGACCCCAAGGTTACTCAGCTAAGGACTAGGCAAGTCAAGGTGAAGGTCCAAACTCAGACCTGTTGATCTCAAAATTTTACACTAAGTCATTCCACCCAATACAGTGGAATTTCAAAAATTGCACTTTCTTTCCTTGAAACAGAAAGTGCCTCTTACTATTTATAATAAAAACACACAATTGACTGCCTATTTATAGTGAATTATTTGAAAACAAAACAAAACAATGATTAAAATTTTCCTTAAATAATCCACGATAATTACAGGAAACTTAAACATTGTCTTCCTGATTGATTCGATCTCTTAATTTGTTTGCATTCGTTGATTGGGAAATATTCAGAAAATAAAGAACGTACAAATAAATTATAATCTTAAGAGTTATATAACAGTATCCTTTCCCAGGGACTTTTTTTCCTAAAGGGTTTTGCTAGAGGGCATGTGCACTTGCCAGAGAGACAGAGAGACAATGAGAGGGAGAGTGAGAAATCCGATGGCCACACCACAATCTCTTCTCCATTCTCCTCTTGAGATTTTGGGCTGTATGCATACACACAAAGAGTGTGATTTTCAAGCCTCTGGGTTTGGGACTTGAACAATGGTCAGTCATATGGAAGTCCAGTTCCTTAACCATCATAGCACCTGATAGTACCTCTCCCCCAATATTTTCATATTAGATAAGTAATCTTCAAGTATAGAAGAGGACTTCAAAAAATTTATGGAAAATTATTTTGTACTGACTCTATTTTGGTGCAAAAGTTTTAAAATCCATGTTTTTTTTTTTTTCATAGAATACATTTTCCAAGACTCCTCATAAATGCCTTTGGAATAAGCTTAAATTGATTCCTTACATGATTTTTTTATTACCACTTTAGTTTTCACTTGCATATAAAGGACTTTGCAATATAAAATGGACATTCTCATTGTTTTAACGCAAAGCAATTTTCATGGAATGGCTTGCTGATGTGTCTGAATGGACATGACTTTGAAGACCCTCCAAAACATTGAAGAATAACCACAGAGAGAAACATTACTGAATAACAAGTTATTACTTTAGATAGACATGAATATTTTATTAGAAAACAAGTTGAAAGTTGGCCATTTAATTTGGATTGCTGTGACTCAAGATAAATAAAAATGGTGGTTAGATAATATATTGAGTAAAACTACTAGCTAAATCTCAGCATAGTATTTTTGAGATTCAAAAGTATAATACCTATATCCTCTTTATTTAATTAAATAACAAGTACAAATCTGAATTGTTCTCATAAAATTGATGTGATTATATTTTACCTGACTACAAGGTAAAGAAATAATGCTTTTCTAAAAATACGTATAAAAAACCAAACTGAATAAGCTATTTAAAAATTTCTAAGGTACTCTGAAACATTTAAATGTCTATTGTCTCCTTTTTACTAACCTACATTCAATCACTGTGATTTTTCTTTTAAATTAATGTTTTATATTTTTATAAATAATAGATAAATGGACATGATGTATTTTTAAATGTCACGTGAATGGCTATTCTTAGTCTGTGTAAATTAAGTGGGTGTTCGTCAAATATGTTGTTAAAGCAGCCTACAATGGTCATGCTGATTTAAAACATTTTCATGTCAGAACACCTATGAGAAGAAGCCTTATATCCGTTTCATCTTGAAAAATCAAAAGCATTACTTTAAATTATTTGTTGAACATTAGTTCTTCTTCTTCTTCTTCTTTTTTTTTTTTTAGATTTTTTTCCATAGGGTATGTGTGCTTCCTGGAAAAGTGAGAAATCATCCCATAGGGGGAATAGCTAGGCTAAAATTCCTTCTTTCAGAATTTTGGGCACACACTTGCCTGATAGCATTTTCAACTGGCCAGTTCTGGGGCTCAAACTGGGGTTGGCCATATGGTCGTCCAGTGCTTTAACCACCACACCACATGCTGACCCCCAAACATTACTGCTTCTTTGCCATAAGTTAGGCAATGAAAATCAGGTAAAGCAAACTTAGAAATAACAAAGAAGGTGAAAAACAAGGAATTCAATGTTAGAGTATAGTCAGACAAATTACGTCATACAGGGGTTTAATCGGAAATAGAAGAGTAAAAAAATCATTAAGTAATCATTATCTTTGTTATTAGCTTGCTTTAGAATTAGCAAAATTCTTAATTATGGTTGGTGTGATATATAAAGTCTACTCAAAAGAGAGTTGAAACAACAAAGCAAAACAAACCAAAAAAACTATGTCTCAGATAAAGAAAACTGCGTGTTCCTCTTATTTGGCTGTTTTGTAACATTTTTTAATCCATTCTCATATGAGGAAGGCTTAAATCAATACAAATGCAGGCAAGGACTGCTAGAATGATTTCCTTTTCTTTTTCCACAGCACATAGGAAGGTCATCAGAAAAAGGAGAGGAACTCTGCAGTAGAATGTCTATTGACTCAATCTATTACTAAAAAGAGAATTAAATTAAACTATTGACTTATAAACCAAAGGGAAGTTACACTTCAGGCACCAGCCTTCTGAAGTTATAGGAAATTACCTCCTAGCTGGATATTATTTTTGGCACGAGTCAGAGTGATTTCCTTGAGCTTGAGGGTACCAGATGACTAGGTGACCGCGAAGAACACATTTTCATACTGTCTGCACTCAGTACTAGAAAGTGTTTCTTTACATCAGGCCTAAGATCAGATGTCCTGCTGAGATTTCTAGGGGGCTTTTTATCAGGGAGGATTGCTCCAAGATATATATGTCATCTCCTCTGTTTTGGTCCAAAAATACAGATCGTAGACTATTCCTACTCTTGGTACTTCTCATTAAGCATAAACATACCATCAACCCAGAATATGTGCTATTTAATAAATGTTTCCCCTAGGTATCAAAGATTCATTACATAACTTTGTATCTGAAATTATCTGAGGTTGTCTGACTAAAAAATATTTAGAGTATCTCAGGTGGCTTTATTTCAGAGAACAGATATGATAAACAAAAAAAGCCTCCTTGTGGGCTAGCCTATAGCATGCTGGTTACAGGAGCTGGTCTCACAACTGCACCGCTTGGGAGGGTCAACTGCACAGTTCAAATCCCAGACCTAATAGCTAGAAAATCACACTGGGTGTCTGTACATTCATACCCAAATACCCCGTGGGAGACGCTCGGTCCACTCCCTCTCCCTCTCCCTCTCCCTCTCCCTCTCCCTCTCACTCTCTCTTTCTCCCTGTCTCTCTCCAATAAGCACACATGTCCTCTGGCAAAAAAGGAATAGCCTACTTGCCAAACTTCATTTATGAAGTTATCAAATTATATGTTTTTTTTTAGCATTCTTTTTTATTTAACGGTTTTCTGACTCTAAATTTAAATCTTCATGAAAATCTGAAGTAGTGTATTAGGTAAATATATTTGGCAATGATTCAATGGCATTATGTAGAGATGCATACTTTTGGGCCTTCCACATATACTAAACCACTCGTGAAAGAAAACATGATATTTGTCCAATTTTATTAAAATGATGATAGAATATTATAGTCAAGGAATTGTTATATATATCAAAAAGTGGTTGTGACTACTCTGTCCAACAAGATCCTTAAGGCTCTTTACAAAAAATACCACATGGGCAGTTTAGTGTCTCGACAATTATATACTGGACTAAGATAAATTCGTGTTGACAGACATAACCATCTAGAAATTGTCAAATACTAAAGCTGCTTTTTGAGTACACTACCATTCTTTCTTCACTGTAAGCTTTCTTAACTGTCTCAAAGGAAAGTCATTTTAGAGGAACTCAAAGTTTTGCGAACTGCATTTCCACCATGGCGGAGTTACCTGAGAAGCATGTATTAAAATCAAAAGTTCATATGTACTCTAGACCTTTTGTTCACAGCTCAAAATGAAGTAAAAATGTGGCTTCGATCAGTTAATGTATTGGATTACAATTCCTAAGAAGGGTGTGGTGAGGAGAAACAGAAGATGAAAAAAACATTTCCTGATGAAATGGCAGCATTACTAGCACAGGTGAAAAGTGTGACATGGATGCAAGCAAAAATCAAACAAGCCTAAAGACCAAGCCATTATGTTGTTAACACCTTAAGTGAATTCCATTCACAGGGTTGCAGAGTAATTAGAAACAGAAGGAAAAGAGAAATTTATGTCTCTTTCACTCTCTAGCTCTCATACACACACACACACACACACACACACACACACACCATGGATGAAATCCATTCCCCGGGAGTGGAAGGTGGGAATAATTTTACATGTATTGAGCACCTTCTCTATACCAATATATATAATATGTTGATTTTGTTATTTATGTTATTCTTTTAGAATTAACATATGTAAGCAATTAATAGGTGGCCATGGTACAAAATTAAAAACATAAAATTTATAAGATAGCAAACTGCCTCTCCACTTTCCTCTGGGCAACAACAGCTTCCAGTTTTTGTTGTTTGTTTTTTACATAAATTCCAGAAATATATAGGAACTCAAAATAGTAGTATGCTATTACATTGCTTCATTTAATTCTCAAAACAAGCAGAAGAATTAACAAGGCCATACTTTTTTATACACAAAAAAAATTGAGTTCAGAGGGCTTCAAATAATTTTCTCAACTATATTTAATTAATGAAAGGAGTTCTTTGCTTGTTATAATACCAAGTGAAAGCATTTCCTAATGTCAAATTCTACTCTTTCCTGAGGCCAGGCAAAATTCCAGCTTGAGGATATAAACCTTAGCAAAAAGTCCCAGACCTTTGAAATATATTTCAGTAATATCTCTTAGTGATGGAATGTTTCTAAATTATTAGCACTTCATTGCCTGGAAAAGATTTCAGTGAGGAAATAAAATTGCTCTCAAGTTGACTATTCTTTTCATGTCATAAAAAGGTGAGATGGTACTTAATTAGTGCAGAAAACTGTTTTATCCAGTGGGTGTTTATAACTAGTATTTATTCTGAGCAGAGGAACAACTGCTATCTTTAATAAAGAAATTTCAAACAAAGTCATACAAATATTTGCAGGTGAATAAAATAAATATTTTTAAAATCCTGGAGAAATTTCATATTGACAAAAATGATCATTACTAAAGGAGAGTAAAACATAATTTTATTAAATAATTTGAAGAAAACTTAGGACATGTTTTAGTACTGGGGGACTTAATTAGCTTAATAACTTTGTGCTTACTGCTTAATAGCAGTGGCTATGCCTTGCTTAAGAGAGAATCCCTATTTTTCATGGGCATCAACATAAAACCATAGCAATTTGGAAAGAGGGTCTACTGAAACTCCATCGTTCCTTTTATAAACTAAAATTTTAAACTGTCCTCTTCCTTTTAAGTTTACTACTGATTAAAATTACTTTATATTGAGATTGATGGCATTAAAAAAAATCTGCTTCCAAGATCCATCTAGCCAGTTTACAGATGGTTAGAGCCAAACATGAACTTGTATTTCCTTCTATGGGAAAGGAAGCAGTCTGGACCCTCCTGAAAATTTTTGTCTTATATGCTAAAGTGAAGATAATGTATCCAAATTTTTTTAGGAAGATAGAAGTTCCCATGGCCATTTTCTAACATACATGGTAAAACCTGTATATTTCAGAGACAGCCGTTACCCTTGAATATAAAAGAGTTTAGGAAGGGTTGTAGAAAATATTTATGTTAAAAAGCTCCATTAAACTGGTGAGCATTCTTTTTTAAGGCAGTGTAAGAAAAAAATGGCAAGCAAAACCTAACGAGGGGAATTCAATGTAGTGTGAGAGGAAGGATTTATAGCTCAGTTATAAAGGAAGTAAATAACGTCAATAATGGGAGTTACGGCTCTTGAATTAAGATGATATTTTGGGCCTTTGAAGAATTTTATCAGGTCTAGTTGGGCTGTTTCTTTTTCTATATCTTGCTATTCAACTGATTGGAAAATCAGTGTATTTGGGCTTGTCAGTAAGTACTATGTGTCTTTGAAAGTTGCTAAATTAATTTTCTGTATTAGATGGACTCATCTAAAGGTTATTTACTAAAATGTCTATTGTTCTTTCTCAGTCACACAACCTCTCCCTGCCTCACTAAACTTCCCTCATTCTTTTTCTTTTCGTAACACTATATAGCTTTTTAAAAGAAATTCTAAGAGAAACCCAAAATTGTAGTTTCATCTTTGCAAATTTTGTGTGGTTGCATACCATATGAATTACGTAATACCCACTTGTCATTATCCTTTCTCAATGGAATATTAAAATAAATAATCAACCAAATCCCTACTGAGAAACATACCACAAAGTAAAGCTGCTTTAGGCACATTTTTACATACTGCTTTTTGAGGAATATCTAGCCTTTTTTTCCCTCTGTGCAAATTAAGTAAGTATAGACTGCAAGTTCGAACAAGGTAGGACTCCTCCCTTTGGTTCAAGACAACTTTCAGATTTCAGCATGTACTCTGGAAGAAGTCAACCACATGCAATCATTAGGACATTCATGAATAGGAAAATTATAAATGTGCTACATTTTCTGCATTCCTTCAGGTCTTAAACTTTTGTTAGAATATAGTATAATAGATCAAATGGACTACAATTGTCTGTATAAGAGAAGCAATAGAGGAGATCATTCATGCTACAATGACTTTATTCTTACTGGAATACTTTATTCTTACTAAAACACAGTGTTTACACACTGTAAAATACCAGGAAATACTGGAAAAAATATATTTTCATAGTTAACAATAGTTAATATTGCTAGAATTTTAATTGAGTAGAAAAAGTTATTTATTAACAAAACTTTGTCAACTTAGGACACATCAACAATAACCTAATAATCAATAATAACCTGCTTACTTTTTTTTTTTTTTTTTTTGTAGAGATAGAGGTTTTTGCCTTAGGGCACATGTGCTTTCTGGAGAGAAACAAGAGAGACAGGCAGAGACAGTGAGAAGGAAAGTGAGAAATCAGCCCCCAGGGGGGAATATCCATGTTGTAATTCCTTCTCTTCCATTCACATTCCACGCTCTTGGGCATTCATACACACATGCCTGGCATGAGTTTCAACTCACTCAGTCCAGGACTTGAACCATGGTCAGCCATGTTGGAGTTTAGTGATGTAACCACCACACCATCTGCTAGCCGCTCTAAGTTTACTTTTAAAAATCTAAACTTACTACTCAAAATTAAATTATAAATCTTAAACTTGGGGAGCTTCACATTTTTTATAATAAAATAATTATTTTCAATATTTTATAAAAAAGAAATAATATGGTACATAATTGCTACACAATTGTTTAGAAAAATATATTTAAGAACAGAATCAGGAGCTAGATTATGTGTTTTAGATTGTTGATATGCTCAGAAATTAAGAAAAAGAATGCAAAAAGAAAGGGAAGGATAAAGAAAGGGAGAAAAGAGGAAAAACTGTTTCAAGATTGTTCATTTTTTGTTTGTGTGTCTGTGTGCGTGTGTGCTTGCCAGAAAGACACAGAGAAACAGAGAGACAGAAAGTGAGAAATCATTCCCCAGGGAGGATGGCCATACCGCAATCCCTTCTCCTCTATTCTTCTCTTGGGAACTTGGGCATGCACGCACACATGCCTGGCATGAGTTTAAGCCACTGGGTCTGGGACTAGAACTGCAGTCGACTACATGGGAATCCAGCGACATAGTCATTATGCTAACTGCTGGTCCCTGTTTGTGTGTGTGGTTCAACCCAATCCGGATGTAGCTAAAAAGTTGTGAAAATAATTCCTTATCTTTTTTGTTTTGTTTTGTTTCAGAGAAATTTTGCTAAAGGGTATGTATGCTTGCTGGAGAGACAGAGACAGAGAGAGAAAAAGTGAGAAATTACACCCCGGGGGAATAGCCACGCTGTAATCCCTTCTCCTCCATTTTCCTCTCAGGATTTTAGGCACTCACACACATACATCCAGGGTGAGTTTCAAGCTACCAGGTCTAGGATTCAAACTGTAGTCGGCCATGTGGGAGTCCACCTTTTGGCTTCTACCTTTTAATAGAGATTAAAGTTTTCTCTTTTTTCTGTCTTCCTACCTCTGCCCTTTTAAAATATAAGTAATGATTCCCCACCCTTCTGTAATACTGAAGGAAAAGAGGAAGAAAAAAAAAAGAGGGTTAGATAAAAGGGTAGAAAAAATCATGTAAACACATTGTTAGATAAAACAAACAAACAAAAAAACTAACGTCATAAAAACTATATATAGAAATCCATTCCTGGGTTGGCATTTCTCACAAGATACAAAGGTGAGTCAACTCAAGATAAAGAGCCATGGACATCGCCATTTAGTCTGACTGCGCTGGTCAAGGCCAGATGAGAGAGTGAGTCTAGTCTACAATGAATAGGACAGGTGGGATCGCATTCTGTCTTTATAACTTGCTAAAAATTCCATTTGTAAACACCTTTTTCATAAAATGAGAACCCAAACACAAATCATTGTTTCATAAAATAAAAACTTAAAGCCCCAGATGGCATATGTAATGACTGAATAGGCTATTTCAAAGAAACTAGTTCATTAAATAAAATCAGACTAGTTAATACAATAACCAAATGTTATGTTTCTTTTTCATTTTTGAAACATTTGAACGTATCTCAACTGATGTTCTTCTAAAATTGTTTATGATTAATCATGGAGAATCTTGGTAGATAAAAATAACACGTAACTCAGTTATTATCTCGTTAAAAAAAAATCACTATTTAATTGATCATTGGCTACGCACCGATTAAAAGAGATGCTGTTAACAGTTTAGGGTCATATGGACTCTTCCCTCGGCCATTTTCAAAATGTGAGTCCTCCAGCTTAAAAATGTTGTCCTGTAGATTAAAACAGAAATAAAGAAAGAGAAGTTTTATTCATTTATAATAAGACGTGTTTCCAACATGGCAGTTAGAGAAAGCTTGAATGTTCATGATCAACAACAAGGAGTATTTTTATTTATGTAAACTAAATTTAGAAATGACAAAATAAATTAAGTGAATTGAGACACAGCTATTACCAGCCAACTATCTACTTAGCTTGATGATTTTTAGTAGTAATTAGCATGTCACAAATAATAATGAATAAATGAACCCTAAAGGACAGGGTGTGTCATGAAAAGTAATCTTTTTATCACATAGGTATGCCAAGATTTAGTCTAATCACTCCTTAAGCAAATTGACTCATTTCATTTTTGTAGAAAAGAAAACTAGCAATTCACTACATGGCATGCCTAGAATAAATGGCACTATCTCATTCTTCTTTATGTGCTTTCCACAATGCAATTTGAAATAGCTGTGACTATTGTTTTGCCCACTCTGCCCTTTGAACAACTTTGGTACTTGGTACTTCTCAAGCATCTTTAAATTATAGCAGCAAGTAAGGAACTGGAAATAGCCTTACCCGTTTCTCTGAGTGGGAACCATCAATCTACATTAGTGTTGTGTGTCTGGATGTGGTGGCATTAGAATGACAAGCTTTTTTTATTTTTTTTTTTAAATTGCCAGAGAGTTCTTGTGCTCACCAAACAGAGACAAAGAAACAGAGATAGAGGGAGAGGGAGAAAGTACGTCCCAATGGGGAGTGGTTTCACCACAATCCTTTATCCATTTCTCCATCCTTTCAAGATTTGGGACACACACACACACACGAGTCTGCTATTTATTTCAAGATTTCAAGCCACCAGGACAGGGATTTGAACCGTGGCTGGCTATGTGGAATCCAGCTCCCTCATCCAGTATGCTACGGGGCCAGCTCAACAAGCACATTTTTATCATAAGGAAGTCTTCTCTCTTAGAGTCCAAGTACCTCCCAGTAGGAATAAACTTTTGACTACATATAAAAATGTGCACATGTCCCAAGATAGAATATGTGCAGGAAAACACAAAAGCAAAATCCTTGGAACAGAGGTAGCTAATTCATGCCTGGGACCTGTTATCAGAATGTGTGTAATTACCACAACCTGTGTGTAGCAATAGAGTAAATGTGGGGACATTTCTTAGCACTTTTTTCAGAACCAAGTACTCTGGGAATTAATTAGGTCAGAATATGTATGCTTTTTCCAGTAGCACATTAACTTGTCCACAGACTGAAATAAAATAGCTTTTTTGGCAGTTTCTCTACTATTCACATAAAAATGTTTTCTATCTCCCTAGCATAGTAAATGGTGTTCATTTTATGGTCAGTAAGGATCACTTTATTTAACATTTAATATTTCTGATGGAACTAATGGCAGGGTTTCAAAGTATGACTCTTAAAAGTCATCTGAATTAGGGAGGAAAGTGAAAAAGGAAGCAAACCAAGAGTGTTCTCTATTTTTATTACTATGAGTGAGAATTACTGATTCTATTCTTTTTTTGTATTGATTCTGCATTTGGCAATTTACTGTTCTTTAGTTTAGTTCTAAAATTTAGATTGTGTAACAATTTTTGAGCTTTCACAGTGATGTGTTAAGCTGCAGTGGGAAGCGTGGTGAGCCAGGGTCAGGTCCAACTGGGTGAATAATTAGCTCTGGTTCCTTGGTCACTATTTCATACCTCCTAGTCTCTGGTTCCAAAACGTCAATATGGATAAAGATATTGAACCTAATATATTTATTGTGAAAGTTAAATAATTTATACAAAGAATATTAAAACAACAAAATAAAAAAGCAATTTATTATAGTCTATTAATAATGCTTATATTACTAATAAAACAAAATAAGGTTTTAACTTTTTTTTTTTTTTTTTTTTTAGAGATTTTTGCTATAGGACACATGCATTTGCTGGAGAGTCAGAGAGAGACCAAGAGATAGAAAGTGAGAAATCATCCCCAAGGGGGATAGACACAGTGCAATTCCTTCTCCTCCATTCTCCTCTTGGGCACACACTCACACACACCCGGTGTAAATTTTAAGCTGCCAGCTCTGAGATCTGACTGTGGAGACTACATGGGAGTCCACTGACATAACCATTACGCCATCTACTGAACCAAATAATATGAAAACTTAACACAGATTGATACCAATATTATCAACTTTCCTAACGTAAAATAAATTAAATTACTTAGATAGTTTCATAAATCGCTAAGTTTTTTTTTTAAGATATTTTTACTATAGTGCATGTGAGCTCACCAGAGAGACAGAGAGAGACAGAAAGATAGAAAGAGAGAATTCACCACCCAGGGGGGGATGGTCATGCTGCAATCCCTCCTCCTCCACTCTCCTTTTGGGATTGTGGGCATGCACACACATGCACCCAGCATTAGTTTCAAGTCACCGGGTCCAGGACTAGAACTGTGGTTGGCCATGTGGGAGTCCAGTGACATAACTATTATACCATTTGCTGGTCCCTGTATCACTAAGTTCTAAATAAATACAAATTTGTTATAGGTATTTGAATATTAAAATTATAATATAAAACTTATTGACATATGCTAAAAAATAGAACCTTTTAAGAAACATTTAGATGTATATGTATTTTGATTAAAAATCAGGGTGTATTATAATGCACTCAGCAAAATAGTGACACTCTACTACCACAAATTATAGAAAGTATTAAAATCTATATACGCGATTATATGTAACAAGTTAGAGGAAAGAACAGAGAGAAGTGGTGCTGTGGTAGAAAATACCATTATAAATATTATTTCTTATACTCTTAAGACATTTTACAATACTGAAAAACAAAGGAGTTACCCGTTCAAAGTATGAGACAATTATATTTGGGATCATACATCCAACATTAATCAGAAAATAATAAGGTAGATGAGAAGTAGTTTCAGTCTCATGTAATATTTGATTTACAAGATAAAGGATTAGACTTCATAGAAAGAGAGGTTAAGCTTGTTAGTTATGGTTCAAGAGAAGATGAAAAACTATCCTTTGTCATGGTGTTAGATAATGTGCCCAAGGCTGGCATCTCTTTCCTTTTCTTTTTGTTCAACCTCACACATAAATACTATATTAATTGCCTCTTTAACTGATACACAATATCTTTCCTTTAAATCTACTCCTTAACCCATTTTCTAAGCATTTACCATGTAAATCCTCTATATTCTTTTATGCTTCTATTGAGGGGCAAAGCAAATTGAATTTCCCTCCAGGTAAGTGAGATGGGGTCCTGGAATAAATGTAACTTAATTTCTGGAAAAGGAAGCAAAATGACATTTCTTACATACAAATGTTTGTACTGTAACATTCATACCCACTACATGCGGTAATGTGGACCGAGGATGTTGAAGTTGGACAGAACATGATGTTATCCTTGGCTCTGTGTTTTATTTGCTCTGTGCTTTAAGCGGTACCTAAAAAATGTTCTGAAATAATTGGTACAACGATTTATTGTAATAATGTGTATAAAACATAGGATGCCCTCAGAAAATATTCATTAATTCCCTTTTCCATTGTTTATGTTTGTGACAGTAAAATACATTCAGTCCTATCATGATCAAAATATCTTAGATCATAATTGAAAGTGGAAATGCCTGCCCATTTTTTTCAACAGTGAAAATTAAGACGGATGTTGAAAATATACGTAAATGTACTGGTCTCCTGAAATGCATTGAGAATTATTTTTTCTAGTAGATTAAGAGTCAAGTTAAAAATCTTTCCTGAAATAAACATTTAAATCAGAAAAATATATTGTTTTTCTTAATATGTAATTTTTTTTCAAAATGAACATAACTGCCAATCCATTACATTATTTTATTGGGAATATGTAACAGTTACAATATCATAAAAAGGAACATGCGCAGAAATTATCAAATAAAAAAAGGCCCCTCTTCTAAAAGTCTTATAAATTTAATGTCATTAATATGAAAAGGCATCAGTATTTCTGATATTAAGTGAGTAAGATCTTTTAGATGTGTGAAGATACTGATCTACTGTGAAAGAACTTTGTGTTAATGTAATTGGATGTTAATATTCTATGATGTCATGTGTAATATATCGTGTAGATCACTGACTGCTTCTATCTGGAAGACTTTTTGAAATCCTATTGCTACTAAACGTTTTTTTCTGTTACAGAAGAGTATTAAATAGATCACATATGCAAGCAATAAGTCTGAAAATTCTAATACCAATGTGCACAATTAAACTGCATAGCTTATATGTCTTCCTTGGACTGCTATAGCTTTCATTTTTAGTAATACATGAAAAAAACTTAGCTGCATGGATTCTAATTGCTTTAGCAGATACCATGAACATATCCTATAAGTTATAGTGCCATATTTTATTACATGATTGCATCAGTTTTCAACGACTATTTTTAGCTTTCAAGACCACTATTTCCCCTTTGTCTTTTGGATTTCCTGAATGTTATTAGACTGCGGTGAGGTAAGGCATTAGAGGAAATAATAACTGTGCTAATGTCTAATCCAAAGACTTATAAATTATAAACCATTGGTGACATCATGGCAGTAAATTTTCTAAATCTCAATCTTGTCCAAGCAATAAATTTAAGTTACAAATTGCAATTTAGTTGTTTTATTTAATGATTAAAACATGAATGATGTTTGTAGAAAGAAAAAAAAGGGAAAGAAAAGAAAACCCTACTTAAATATGATTGAACACTTTCGGTGGGAAATTTCATAACATTATGTAAAAGCTAATACTTGTACAGTTTTAAGGGATATCTTAGCTATTGACAGAAATTATTCTGTTTTCTCAAATTACTTTCTCCTTCTCACCACAAAAGACATCTTGTATGCCAGTTACACTGAATTACCAAGCATTCCCTGGTCATTTCATACTTCTTTCATCTCTGTTTGAAGCCCTTTCCTCCTCTCCTTATCACATCTCACTCCTAGGTGAGATGACCTTTCTTTTCTTAAAGATTAAATCCAACAGTCACTTTGTAGGAGAAGTCTTCAGAGGCTGTTGCAGATATAATAGTTTTCCTTTGTGCAGCTCCTAATTAACAGTAGTATACAGACAATGACTACACAGGCTTTAGCAAAGAAAGGATGTAATAAGATCTCACAGGAAATATTGTGGCAATACTGCACTGTGACCAAAGGAGATTCCTTGATCTAATTCTTCTGGAATTTACTCTTCCTAAAAAGGTATTGCTAGATCTGCACTGTGCTAAGAGGGTAGCCATGAATCCCATCTGGTTATTTAATTCAAATTAATTAAAAAGAAAAAAAATGTTTTTCCTTAGTTGCACTATCCACGTTTCACATGCTCTGTAGTCAAACGTGGCTGTGGCTACTGTACTAGATGGCGCATATATTTCTATTGTCACAGGAGTTTAATTAGAACACGTGGCTCTAAAGACCCTTAGCAGCAGAGACTAGAGTCAGCAATCGGGGGGCCTGCAGGGAGAGGAAATTGAAATCCCATCACAGTCATAGTGGGAGAAAGTCCTTGAGATCTACAAAGTAGGATTATACAGAAAATATTAATTGAATTTTTTAATTGTATAAACCAGGAGTTATACTAGATAGTATTTAATGGCAATATAATGAACCAATGTTTTCCTATATATCATTCTTCTGTTTGGAACACTGTTCCCTACTCTCTGTGGGTGTACACTTCACCTATTATTTACAGTTTAGGCCCTCCTACATAATCCATGAAATGATTACTGAATGTTCCTTTCTAACAGTGAAAATATTTTCTGTTTGGGACTTGCATAATAATCTATTTGTACTTTGAATATCAATTATTTTTTACCTTCAGTCTTTATAGTCAATGATGCATGTGTTCTTATTTCCTTTCAAATTATGTAAAAGTAAGAAACAAATCTTATTCAGTATATTTTTTTCATTACTAAGACAAAGCTTAGCACTGAGTGGAAATCAATAAAAGAAGGACTAAATGAGTGACTGAGTGCCTGAGTGGAAGAAAATTCATAGGAGAATTATACCTCCTAAAATGACATGGCATAACCATGACAAGAAGATAATAAATTACAATATGGCACAGATGTGCACATAGTTGTACAGAGGATTCTATAAAGTTCACATATTAATCCAAGTTCTGTAAGGGAGTTTGGGAACTATGATACTTCTTATGGCTATAGGTCTTACTATCAATATATTATTGATACATACTTCACATATGATAGAACTCTTGGTATATAAGATAAAACATAAAACTTAATATAAAACAGTTTAATCATGAAATCCCTCACCTTTATTCTTATTCCTTTTATTGGGCTCTGTACTTCTTCACTTATTATTCATATTATACGTACCAACATTCACCCTCTCAAAAGAGCCAACTTCACTGAGGGGTAAAAATTATCCAAGTACTCCTTACTAAATTTAAAAAATCTTTCTGATCAGTATAGTATCTCTCCTATATATCTCATCATTTCAGAAAAGCTGTTTCCTCTGACTGTTTTTACTCAAAAGAAAGTATTGCAAATATCACTGGGTTGGAGACAAAGGAAATAGCACAATGGAGATGGTTGGTATGTCAAATATAATTTTATGTTTATGAAAATACAGTTTCTTATTGGTCCTTTCATCTTTAGATTTATTGTGGAGATTTTACTAATACACATGCTTTTTTTTTTTTGAAGCCCTTTAATACATTCTTTTATTTTTAGGGGAAGAGAGAAGGCACAACAATACAGAACTTGAACTGAATATCTCCTTATGCACATAACCTAGGAAGTGTTTTTATACATAAGAGTATATTTTTTTCCTGAATCAATGCAACAAGCATTATTGAACTTATGCAAATAATCCTTCTCCCACAAAATAAGAATATTCCCAAATACTTTCCATTTCCAGAGGGATCAGGAAAGAAGAAAAGCTTATGTTTCCATTTAAAGAAACAAACAAGAAAAATATTTTAACATATTGCCAAACCTATCAACAACTGAAGAGAAAGTAAACTGTTTAAATTGGGAAAACAAAGCATAGTAAAAAAAATCAGTAATGTTTTACTCATAAGTCATACAATTCTATTTCACTAATTCAGTCTTATGTTCAAACTCTCTTCTGTTGAATATACAGTGTTGCTGTGGTCCAATATTTCCATTTAAATCCTGGGAGTTAACATTCTACGTTGTTATTGATATTTCTTGCCCCTAGCATTAAATTGGTCATTTTCTTGGTTGCCTTTTGTTCTCTTATTTCTGTATGTGTCTTTAGTTTCACTGGTCAAGCACTCCTTTCAGAATCTCTTAAAGAGTGGGCCTGCTATTTTTTGAAACACTAATGTATTAATTATTGCAGTAAATACATATTGAGCTGTTGCTATGTAAGATTTAAATTTGAAAGATGAAGATGAAAGGCCTAGTTGTTAATCTCAAGGTGCTTATGGAAAAAGTATAACAATACAATAATAATACATTACGTATACTATTGAAAGGTTTATAAATAATGTAGTAGTTATTTTCACTTTATATTGGACACATACTAAGGGCTCACAATGTCTTAAGACTTCCTTGTATTACAAATGGACTTCAAAGAGTTCATGGAAAAATAGAAATAAAGTATGAGTTTATTTAGTGCAAAAAATTTTGAAATCATGCATAGTTTTTTCATAGTATTTTTCATACATATTTTCCCTAAATTTTCTTAAGAAAATTGAGAAGTTCTTGAGAAAATTGAGACATTTTACCTATTATTCTCAAATCACAAAGCTTACAAATGATGAAGTAAGAACTTGATAACAGAAATGTCTGTATTTGATAACAGAAGTGTCTGTTTTCAAATACATGTTTTTATTCACTATATAAGAAAATAGGATTACTATAAATACTAAGTAAATTGTACCCTAAAGTAGTGGAAACTAAAACCCACTGAAGTTCCAGACATGGAAAGGTCATTTTCAGTGTTAGCATATGAAGAAGGCCTTTTTTTTTACTTATTCTTTGAAAGATATATTTTAGTAGGAAATGAGTATGTGTGCATTAGGTGTGAGTGCAAGGGATCTAAGGGTTTCATAGGAAGAGGACCAGCAAAAGTAGAGAGTCAGATTTTGTAATCTAAAGGAAACAGTATGAGTAAAATCCCCAAAGAAAATAAATGTAACTTGTATTTGAGGAATAACACAAAGTTGAGTTTGGACAATGTAGATGATATACATACATTAAGAGATAAAGCTGAAAAATAAATTTTGGGCCCAACTGGAAAGTATTTTTGTGCCAGAATAAGCAATTTAGTCTGTATTCAAAAGGCACAATGATAATATTAGCTGAAGGCATCAGGTCTGCTCATGGGTCTCTGAGACCTAAAAGTTGACAATTCTTTGCATCTCGGAGACTGTACATGGAGGGTCTGCAGACGTCACCACGCCACAAAACTACCATATTGAATTACATTGTAAATGCGACAGATTCCATTTGGATTACCATGAGAAGAAAAGGAGAAAGTCAAAAGGTTCATGAGTGTTCAAAGGTAAAAAAAGATGATTGGTCTAAAAATCCAAATGAAAAACAAAAAAAAGACTATGAAGATACATGAAAAGAGGAACACCAAACCTAAGAATGATGAAAGGACTGCACGAGGAGCATTACCTGCCTGTCTGTTGGACAGAGAAGGTAGTCCAGAGCTAAAATCCTTCAGTACGATTAAACAAAAACAGAAAGAGAAAGAGAGAAAATGTGGTCTCTCTACCCAAAGTCTGAGCCCAAGGAGGAACAGAAAGATTAAAAGTTAAAGAACAGGAAAGAGAAAGAAGGCCTGGAAGAGGATGGTTACGAAAGTCTGCTTTGTTGGAGAAGGCTTTTCTAGAAATCCATCTAAATATGAAAGATTCTTTAGGCCAATGAGCTTAGGTTTGAAGAAGGCCTACACATCAAATTCGGAACTTAAAGCCCCCTTTTGCTTGCTGATACTTGGTATAAAGAAGAATCCCTCATCCCCACTACATACAACTTTGGGTGCTTCCACCAAAGGTACTGTCATAAAGGTGAATGTGAGTGAGTTGGGCCTTGTGACACAAGGAGGCAAGGTTATTTGGGGGAAATATGCCCAAGTTATCAATGATTCTAAAATGTTGTCTTACTGGTTTGATAGCAGTTGCATATATGTAACTCCTTGCAATTTTTGAAGATGGTACAATAATCTGGAAAACAACCATGACTGTGATGTTTCTGAAACTTACATGTTACTGAAACTTCAGTCATACATGTCTGTAGTCATCAAAACATCATTTATTAAATTTTATAAAAACATTAAAGCAGCCTGGTTTTACAAAAAAATTATATATATATATATATATAATATTAGCTGGAGAACAAGGGCATTAACATGCAAATTTTATGCTGTATCTGATAGTGATGTGTGGGAGAACTTAGAGGTTTAGGAGCCTAGTGGCAAGTAAAGAGCTATTGCCACACGCAGGGAGGACAAATTTAGATTTTGTTACACGTTATAGTAGGTTACAGGAATTGAGTAAGCTGTATATTGTGACTTGGTCAGGTCACTCAGCTTTACTGCAGCTCATGTTTCTTAACCTCTGTCACTTCAGAATCTTCTTTGATGTTTCAGCAAAGTTATAGATTCTTCCCTCAACAAAACTGAAGCAAAAGCAGGCATATGGTTTGTGTGTAATATTAAGGGTTTACAAACTTTAGGTAGTCGAGGCAGGAAGGTCTAAATTAGTTTTTCTGCAAATGTCTTATCAAACACGGTGTGATTCTAAGTTTACATTACTCTGTTCTATATTTGTGTCTTCTATATTCTGTGTCCCACTCCTTGTAAATAAATACAGGGATTACACCCACATTCAAAATGTACTTACCTTTGCATTCTCTACATACCATTATTTAGAATTCATCTACTGTTATAAATTCAGTTATTGAACTTCAGCCCCCATTCCTCTGCTAAAAAAAGTTGTTCAAACTTGGTTTCCTGGACTATATAAAATCTTATTTTCCATAGTTATTTCAAAATTGAGAGCTATTAAGAGTCCTTGGCTCTTCAAAAGAATATAAGAGCAATTACCAATAATAAGCTTCATAGAAATTAGTCTGTCAGAAATAGTTATCGTACAATATATATTGTGGGAAGATAGAAAAGAAATGTAACTCTGGTCTCTGTCACCAAGTGTTGAGAAATTTAAAAAGTAGTGCTATGTGAAAAAGGCAAGCACAATTTTCTGTCCTGATTATAATGCACTAGCCTTACTTTACATTTAACTTTGATTTACAGTTAAATTACATTAAAATTCCATCTTTCCCCATGATAAAACAAACAAAAAAATTGATGCAAGTGACTGTTATTAACTAAAAAAAAAAGAGCCACAGTGAAAGATAAGTTCAAGGAAAAATTACCTGTAATGATTCTTAAGCCTGAGTATACTTAATAGTTTTGAATAGTTTTTGATGTACAATAATTACAATATTTTGTTTTAAATGTGAAATACAGTTGTTGAAGTTAAAATACCTGGAATCAATAATTATAATGATTACCAAGTAATTGCCACGATTTTCTTCCAAAAAATATATACTTTTGGAAGGAAGTTTTCCTCAGCAAGTACAGCTACAAAGCTAAGTATTTGATATTTTTAAAATGCATTTCAACCTACTAAGTTTAATAATAAAAATATTCTAGATACATAAATAAAATATAATCCAATGTTCATGTATATATAATCAATCTCTGATATCTATACAAAAGTTTTTTTATTGAATATAAGCTGTATTTCTGGGGAATCTCTATTAAGATCTAAAATAGAGGCAAGGATAATAGTTATTTTAAGTATACACAACATTCCCAGAAAGTTCAGCTACAGATTGAACCTAAGCAGGAATAATTTACCCCAGCCTCATTGACTTCCATTTCTAGTGTGTGTATTTAAACATGGCTTTAGTATAGCCAAACTATTACCTCTAAAACTGATTGCCAGGCACTATATAGCTTTTCTGTGACCCAGAATGTTCCTGTTATTTGGGATGAATATGTTTGCATATATCTATATACATATCTATTTCATTATGACATGCAGATCCATCCTATGCACCATTATGTCAATTATTAATTGGATATTCTAAAACAGTTCTTAAAATCTTTTTCAAACTGGACATACTGTACATACTGTTTTTAAGGATTACATAAAGTATAATGTATATTAATATAAGATATTTAGGGACCAGCAGTTAGTGTAATGGCTATGTTGCTGGACTCCCACATAGTCGACCGCGGTTCGCGTCCCAAAACTGGTGGCTTAAAAATCATGCCAGGCGCCTGTGTGTGCGTGCCCAAGATCCCGAGAGGAGAATGGAGGAGAAGGGATTGCAGCATGGCCATTCCCCCTGCGGTGTGATTTCTCGCTTTCTATCTCTCTGTCTCTGTCTGTCTGTCTGGTGAGCACACGCGCCCTATAGCAAAAACCTCTTAAAAAAATAAGGGAACCAGCAGTTAGCGTAATGGCTATGTCGCTGGACTCCCACGTAGTCGACCGCGGTTCGTGTCCCGGACCCGGTGGCTTAAAACTCACGCCAGGCGCGTGTGCATGCATGCCCAAGATCCCGAGAGGAGAATGGAGGAGAAGGGATTGCGGCGTGACCATCCCCCCTGGGGGGTGATTTCTCGCTTTCTGTCTCTATGTCTCTCTCGTCTGTCTGGCGAGCGCACGCTCCCTACTGTGAAAATCTCTCAAAAAAAAAAAAATATATATATATATTTAGTTAACTGCAATTTTAATGATCACAAACGCAGTATAAGTGGCACATCTTTGGCATGAGAGCATGTGGATATCCCATTTTCGATGCTAATAATAGCTAACGTCTGTGAAGCAACTATTAGCCAAGAACACTCTTAAAAGTGCTTTGTGCATTTTTTTAAACCCTCACTCATAATACTCCTTGAAATGTGTAGTTTGATAAATATAGTTTTGTAGGTATTGTAACCAAGAATTAGGGGAAAAGTGTCTTGCCCGAGGTCACACAGTCAGTATGTAGTGAAGTCAGCCAGTCATAAATGAAGAGATTATAAAAACCTGATTTTTCTGGTCTGCCCATGGTGCGGTGGTGATGGTAGCAGGATATATGTGGCTGATTGCATAGTTTGAGTCCCAAACCGGTTTCCTTGAGAGACAGGCTAGTTGTGTGCCTGTGTGTGTATGTGTGTATGTGTACGTGTGTGTGTGTGTGTGTGTGTGTGTGTGTGTGTGTATGTGTATGTATGTATCCCCAGAACCCTGAAGGAAGAGAGAAAGAGAGAGGTGGAGAAAAGCATTTGAGAAATTGACCACTCCCCACGGGGGGAGTGCTTTCGCATTTCCATCTTCCTCCTGTCTCTCTCCATTGATCTCATGCACCCTTTGACAATATCAAAAAAATATAAAGTGAAAAAAACCCAATATTTTTTTCTACTTGATTTGATCAACCATATTTCTTTATGAAGAAACATCATATGTAAAGTGTTTATACATATATATATATTAATAACATAACTTTATAATTCCTATAATCCATGAATGTGTCAAGCACTGAATTGATCATGTTGCATATTTAATATAGTCTTCATTTATAAAATTAAATTATTAAAGGTAAGAAAAAATTGACATATTTCCCACTTTATTTACAGAAAACATTTGAAATCACTTTGTTTTCAAGTTTTTAAAAAACTGGTGGGCCATGTCTTTTCTTCCCAAATGAACAATAATCTTGCCGGGTACAGTATTCTTGGTTGAAATTGCTTTTCCCTTAACACATTGAATATATTTTCCCATTCTTTCCTTGCTCACATTGTTTCCGATGAGAGATCTGCTGTTAGCCTGATGGGATGTCCTTTGTAGGTAACTTGATGTTTTTCTCTTGCCAATCGTAGTATCTTGTCTTTGTCTGTGGTTTTGGTCAACCTGGCTATAATGTGTCTTGGAGAAGATCTTCTTGGATTGATTCTATTTTGGGTCCTCTGTATTTCTTGGGACCGAATCTCTGAGTACCTCTCTAGGTTTGGAAAGTTTTCTTGCAGGATCTCATGGAATAGATTATCAATGCCCTTATGAGTCTCTTCGCCTTCTGGGATGCCTATTATCTGGAAGTTTGGACATTTGACGGTATCTAGTATTTCTCATGTATTCATCTTCTTGGATTGATTCTATTTTGGGTCCTCTGTATTTCTTGGGACCGAATCTCTGAGTACCTCTCTAGGTTTGGAAAGTTTTCTTGCAGGATCTCATGGAATAGATTATCAATGCCCTTATGAGTCTCTTCGCCTTCTGGGATGCCTATTATCTGGAAGTTTGGACATTTGACGGTATCTAGTATTTCTCATGTATTCATCTCAAATTTTTGGGCCATTTTCTGAGTCTTCGTGGTGGATTTTTCTAGGCTAGCAATTTTCTCTTCTATGTCTGAGATTCTATTTTCTGTATGATCTAGTCTGCTTTTAATAGTTTCAAGGGAGATTTTGACTTCCTGTATTATAGCCTTCATCTCTAACAGTTGCAACTGATTCTTTTGTAAAGTGTGAAATTCCTCTTTTAGATCTTGCATGAATTTCCTCACCTCCTGGAACTCAAC